>NC_140440.1:34195538-34218038 GCF_963576455.1 Neolamprologus multifasciatus
TGTAATAAGTATGCGTGTTTTAGTAGCTTTTTGGATTTGCTCTTTTACATAGTTTGCACTACCGACTGAGCACATACAGTGAGGGAGTTACATTGCTAAAACACTGGGTAATGAGGGAGTTACGTTACCCAGTGTTATAGCAATAAGATGTCTGTGAAGGTTCTCAGTCATCCAGGTCATCGTAGTCAAAGGAGCTTGCAAAGAAAAGCGTCTGGACTTATTGAAGACGTTTCACCTTCATCCGAGAAGCTTCTTCAGTTCTAAGGTCAAATGGTGGAGAGTCCCAGATATAAACCTAGTGGGAGTTTCCCCCCACAGAGGGACAAAAGGACCCCCTGATGATCCTCTAATCGCCTGAGCCAAGGTGTGGAACTGGGTGTGGGTCCCAATCAGCCAGAGTTTCAGGTGAGTTCATTGTGAAACCTGGCCCCACCTTATCATGTGATTTCCTGAGGTCAGATGGCCCAGGATGTGAGTGGGCGTTAAGGCGTCTGGGGAGGGAACTCAAAACTGGATTATAGATGGCAGAGAGTTGGTGTCGTAAACCACCGCCTCTGTTCAAAGATGGTCGCTCACAGTGGACATAGATGCTTCTTTCACTCCTCTTTCAAACCATCTGTCCTCTCTGTCCAAAATGTGAACATTGGCATCCTTGAAAGATTGACCTTTGACCTTAAGATACAGATGGACAGCTGAATCTTGTCCTGTGGAGGTGGCTCTTCTGTGTTGTGCCATGCGCTTGTGAAGTGGCTGTTTGGTCTCTCCGATGTAGAGGTCTGGGCATTCCTCGCTGCACTGTACGGCAAACACCACATTGTTAAGTCTGTGTTTTGGCGTTTTGTCTTTCGGGTGAACCATAGCAATAAGATCTGAGCACGCATTCAGCTTCCTTTGGTGGTTAAATGCAAAGCTGCTGCTGTGACCAACAAAGAGTAGCAAATCCACTGTAGGTTATTAAAAAGTAAAAACATGTTTGTTTTTTTTCATTCGAGTATAATTTTAACTGTCGGCAAGACGCTATTCGAGCATCTACTTTGCACCTCTCATATTCAGGGTGTGTTAGAACAGCTGGAGGAAACAGTAAGAGCAGGTTTCAAACTGTGAAGAGACCACATCAGGAATGTTCTCAACCGACTCGTTTTCTGCTTGTGAATCTTTTGCTTTACACTTTTAAAGTGTTATCTTTTTTTAATGAGTTCCTCATAAATGTGTTTTGTACTCACTTTAAAACGGAGTAATTATTAAACTTCTGTTTTCTGGTGACACTGTGCAATCAGACTTTTTATTTAATCCCCCCCCATACTGGGTAATTACATTAATTGAATATTTGACACAACAGCTGATGATAACTTAACATGCTATGAAGCTATTAGGACAAATTTGTGGTTGCATATGCTTGTCTTTTTGTTGACGTGGAAGTCGTTTACTCTTGCTGGTTTGCACCCGAAATACATATCTGGCTCTAGTTTCCTAAAAAATAATTTAATCTTTCTTTATTTATCTTTTGATATTTGGCCCATAGTGAAAAATAAGACATGTCACTTACGAATATTTACGGGAAAAAATTATCTAACATTTCGTATATTGGTATCTTTTTTGGCAGATAAAGAACTCATTTTAAGACATTCCTAATGAAAACACTGATTAGTGGAAAATGAAGGAATCTTATATCTCTGTGGAGAACTTTGGGATTTGATTCACCTACTCTTGACAGTTGAGGCTGCCAAATCCAATACAGATGTTTTTGCTATGCTCTAAAGCGTTATTTATTCGCTTTGTGTGTGTTGTCAAAGTTTGGTGCTATGGGCTGCTGTCTCCAGCAGACATCCTGATAACCCGTAGCAGTTGTGAGCAGTTGCGAACCAGAACGAATCAAAAGAAGGATGCAGGTAGCTTACATTACAGCACAGCTGAGAGGGACACCATCACTGTTTACAACCTGTCTTCCTGTCTTGAATGTCAGCCTCTCATTGTGAGTGGATGCATTCTTCTGCCTAGAGCAGGTGTAGTACAGACGATACAGAAGTAAGTAGACCCTACGTGATAATGCTCACCTCAGGTTTGAGTTTAAACAAGATTCAAATGCATGTTCCAGTTACTTGAGCACCGAAAGGCAAGTGCCGTTCAGCATTCCTGAGGTGTGTGATATCACTACATTTAATATGTCCAAAAATGTGGAACTCACAACAAAATAATCAAGGTGTATAAAAACAAAATTTGGCCTGAGGTAAAACACGAATATTTGATATGAGGCGAATTCAATCTTGATTTGAACTCATATGCATGCAGCTGAGGAACCGGAGTTACACGTACAAGCATGTGCAGCATTCGTCTATATCCAAACCTATGTATTTCAAATGGGCACTCTCATATAAACCTTATGCTTAAGCTGAATTTGAGCTTTCCCCAGAATGCTGATCTTATTGTGCCCCATATAAAACAACCTCGCCACCCTCCCACACACAACTATTTCCTAAAATAGATTAGGATCCCTCCCCTCGGCTTCTAATGCTGTGCTCTGCTGCCCAGGGTCTATACACATAGCTGCCAGACGCTGCTCAGGATTAGCTAGTGAGTCAAAAAACATCGTGCTGCATATGATCTCACACCCTTTCACGAACCGAGGCATTGGCTGCTACGAGGATGCAGGAGAATGAATCAATCCATCCATCCATCAATCCACTGCTTCAATCAATTTCTTTATTTCCAGTGCAGCGTTTGTAGTTCTGTTTTTATGAACGCATAACTGAGTTGTACTGCGACTGAGGGAGTTTCCTTCCTATCTGACAGACAGGTGACTCTCTTTTGAAGTAACTGTGTCTCACTCCCTGATGTGGAGGCCAGACAATGAGCCTCCCCCCAGACCCTATTAAAGCAAAAACCCAGGGTCTGCAGGTTTGATATTCATCGCCTGGGCAACCTCTACCATCAACACATTTTGTGCCACGTGAGAATGATCACAGCTTATTAAAGTGGAAATAATGACTGCTCTACCTCCGGCATGAAATATTTAACAAGGACAAAGGAGATGGCTCAAAGGTGATTCATATCTATGTTGAAAGGAGAGAACGTGGACAACACCGTCTTTACAGGAAGTTGGTTAATCTGATCTTAGAAGGGACTGTCTGCAATTGAAATTTGTACCTCAATGGAAGCAGACATAGAAGAACAGCGGCAGAGGATGTTGTGAATTAATGTTTATTAGCTATCAACAAAGATGTTGGTTTAACAGCAGCAGACTATACATCCTGCTCTTCATTTCATCATTTAGAGTTCACACGAAGCAGCGTTATGATTTCAGGTTTGATATATGTGCTAATCTTTGACCATCATTTCATTTAAATCATTCTCTCTCGTTACCAGCTGAGCTCAGAATGTATAGAGCATCCAATTTCTAGATGTGAAATTATTGATGTACTGTACTTTTCCTTCTAGCCCGAGTAAATTAGCTTTTTTGGCCCCTTGGGAAAATCAGGGGAAAAGAGGAGAGTAAAAATATTCTCCATCAAGTGTGATTGAATTGGATTTTACAAGATGAATTGCCAGGACAAGAGTTTATCCCAATTACATTGCCAAGAGGCTTCAGTCCTGCTGCAGCCACTCTGGTCAACAGCAATTAGGGTCAGCTTTGAGTTATCACGGTTTGTCATTGTGAGACCGTATTTACAGTGCGAGCAGACAGCAGATAAATGCAACAGGGCAACATTTACAATAGTAAAAAGTGGTTTGTGGTTTGGGCCAAGAATTCATGAAATTACAGATCTGACAGCCAAAACACGAGCAGAGCAAAACACAGCTGTCTTTTCCATAGCCCACACATCTTTTAATCTACAGGAATACAATACAGACTGCAGAGACTGCCTCGAGCTCTTTTGTGTGGCCATCCATTTTCCTTTCTCACATAGTTTTTTTTCTTTGATGTAACCTGATGTGGAAACTCAGGGCGGCTTTCATCTCTCTCATGAAGAATCCACTTACCACAGATGGTGGCAATAAGGCTAATGACTGGCATATATCACGGAGATGATACTTAGTCTTACCTTCCCCAGGCTGGGGCCCCACAGATATCTCAGGCTGAAAACACAGAGAGCCAAAACCAGGAAGACCAGAGTGAGAATCAGAGCAATTCGCTGGTAGGTTTGGTACTTCGCCTTCTTCCCTTTTCCAGCCTCAACCTGCAAAAGACCAACTTAAGATTATTAATGTGATGCATTTATAAATGATAAGATAAGATAACTCTTTATTGTCATTGCACAGTCATACATAGTACAGTAGTACAATGAAATTGGAAAACTGTCCTACGTCGGCACTACATATAACACAACACGACACGATATGACACATCACAACGCAACACAAACAACACAACACAGTATAATAACTTAGTAATAAAAAAGAAGAATCAGTGTATTTGTATTGCACACTGTTATTATTGCACATTAATTATTATTGCACCTTGTTATAAATATAAATATTATAATATTTATATATAATATATATAATATAAATGCCCCAAAAATGAGCAATATTAGTCACCTGCTGATGGTAACTGAACAATAACAAATCAATAACAAATCAAATTGGGATAAAAACAAAGGCCTAGGTACTGGTCTAAGCTCAAAGTAAATTGCATGGAGCACACAGACCTGTCTGCAAACACACACCACTATTCCTCAGCAAAATGTAGTGAAACTGTGGGTGGGCCTTCAGCCTAAAAGTTGTGTCTACTGAAACGTGTTGGCTGCAGCGGTGAAGCCCATCATCTTGGTTGAAGACGAGCATTCTCCACGTTTGGTTCGAGTCACACGCTTTCAAGTTTCACTGCAGACTTGAGAGGAAATGGTGAGTGTTTGCAGACATTTCAGTGTCTTCCATGCAAACCTGTTGGGGATGGAGTTCACAGGGTGACAGCTAGCAACCTTGAGCAACACATATTTTTCCCTAGCAACCAGATGTTGCCAAGGGTTTTGACCAGTCTCTTTGCCTGTGTAACTGAGGCTGCAAAGGTGCTGGTATTTCTACTTTTCAGTAGATGCTAAGCTAATGCTAATGATCTAACTGTGCAGTTGTTTTTTTCTGTTCCTATTTCAAAATTGTAACAATTTTATTATTTTGTCTTGGCTCTAACAACCAGAACAGAGATCGTGATTGTGAGGTATGGTGAGATTCAAAAATTGAGCAGTATGAGTTTATATATATATCGCATATTTTTGTATTGCCTGTATTATGCAACAAACAACAACCAAATAAATGTGAGTGTTGAATACTTATTTATACTTATTTTGTTATCAAATGCCATAAATGTTCTTGCAAACAACACGGAGAAAGTTTTGCAAGTAAGAGAGTAACATGGAGGTTTTACATAACGTGGGCAGCAGCTGTAATAAGATCAAACATCAACTTCAGCAACTGTTGCTGACAGATTGTTTTTTCTGGGTCTTTCTTTAGCTACATAAAAAAAAAAAGATATATATCTTTTTAAAGCAAACCAGCCGATGAAATGCACCTTGGCGTAACAGAAATCAAAGCGACACAGACTGAGCGGTTTAACTGGAGGACAAATACATAGCAAGCTCTCCCAGGGAACAACACTGCACCCGCTATGCCACCAGACATTGCTGGCCAGAGATCAAAGATGGATGAAGCCATGCCACCCGATGTAGCTGTACAGAGGTCACAGGCAGATGAATCTTTGCAGAAGTCACAGTTGGGTGTTATACCAAAGGGCAACACCAGTGAACAGCAGGAATACAGTTTATGTAGCCACAGGTGGGCTGGAATTAATCACTTGTTAGAGAGAAGGATACTGAAGGAAAAGTTCAACCTGAAGTAGATAAAGAGTATTTCTTGACAGCTGACAAGATCAAGTTTGCACTTCTCTGCATATCACAGATGGCTCTATAGATGCTCCTCTGTGAACCTTATGCTGGATTATACTTGAAACAAAGAGTGTGTCCAGCACTTTCAGAGATGCTACAGCTGTGAAACTCTGGTGCAGTTGCTACAAAGACATCAAATCATTTTGTGGATGCTTTTGGCAATCATGTCGAAGTTATTGTGGACTGTCTTGAAATTTACATTTAGAAAGCATCAGATCTGAAAGCTAGAGCAGAGATTCTTTTCCACTACAAGCACACATACATCCTAATGTTTCTTATTGGCATTACACTACAAGGAGACATCACATCCTAACGCCGTGGAAGTCCTATCACTGGCAAGCATGTGACTAAGAACAGTGGCCTTCTTCATAAACTATTACCTGGAGATGTTATTGGCAGATTATGGATTTGACACGAGCGAGAGCGTAGACGTAACAAAAGAGGGTGACTCGATGCATATGCAGGAAATACAAGCGTGGCCATACGAGTCAGTGTGGTGTTCTTCGATTTTCCTTGAAGGGATTATCTTTCTGCTGTGCAACAGCTAATATATATTCCAGTGTTGTTATGAAATTAAAAACCATAACATAAAATATGAATGAATGTGACCTGCATATGCTGCATTAACAACATTATGCAACATTTGTGTTTCTATATTAAAGGAATGGGAAAATTTATTCATGGAACTATTATTGTCTTATGAAATATAGAAAAAGCAAATATGTGACTGGTTTGTGGCAACAATGTAGCACAAGTTTGGGATCCCATTAGCAGGTTTGTTGACTTACTTCACTGAGAGCAAAGACAAATTTTTCAGGGCTGTCATGGCCACGTTTTGTGTTTCTGTCTGCCAATCATTTGTATGAAAAAGGGTAATAAATGGTTAAATCCTCATTCAATTATAACTGGCTGTTATTTGACAAATCCTAAGAAATTCTATCCTTTAGAAACTGTCAGACACTTTACTACAATTTCCATGACAAAAGATAAAAGAAAAGAAAAAGACAAAAACAAAAAACCAGGTGGTCCAATATGGAGTCACCTGTTTTTCTCCTTGAGAGTTTTAAGGGAAGTGCGGTGATTGTTCAGCTGAGAGGAGTTCGTTGGTGAGTTTCGCTTTAGTTAAAAGAATAAAGATATTGTTAAAAAACTAATTTCTTCTACGTGTGGATGAATGCAACCGAAAGCTGTAAAAGCATCACTCGTTTGAAGAACCGAGGCTACATATAGTACCTTCATATAAAGAATCTTTTTATAGTTGTTGATATAGTACATATACAACAGGTTTAATTAAAGTTGCAAAGCAACCTACATGGAAAGGTTAATAATGCCACTTCAATTCAAATAAAAGAAGTGGCAAATAATTTAAAAAAGAAGTATAAAAGACACAAACTATGCAAAAGTTCATCAGTCTGAATGTGGCTTAGAAGCATTGTTGAGGAGGCATAACTGGGTCCTATGAACAGGTGGAACCTCTCAATTGCACACTTTGCAAGGCAGTTGTAACTCGGTTAAAGGCTTAGACTGTGGTGTTGTGGAGACTGTAGAAAAACCTTGGTGACAAATGCTTTTCCTTCTGACAGAGCTGCTGTCCAAAAGTCCACGTCTGGTCAGACACAAACCACAACACATTCAGTCGGCATCCAAAACAGTTTGACCAAGTTTGTGTTTGGGCACAGCTGTAGTACTTCTGCATCCAGTTTAAGTCGCTGTTATCTGCACGGGCCTGCAGAATGCAGTTGTTACAGCACAAAATAAAACAGCCTTTCTCAAACAAAGCATGAAATACCATGAATTTCTTTGAATGAAGCTTTTAGTCTAACATAGGTTTGTCTTTCTATGTAATGGGGCGATTGTGGCTCAAAGAGTTGGCAGCTCGTCTTGTAACCGGAAGGTTGCCGGTTCGAGCCCCGGCTCGGACAGTCTCGGTCGTTGTGTCCTTGGGTGAGACATTTCACCTACCGACAGTAGACAGCTACAACTGTAGCTGCCTCCACCAGTGAATGAATAGTGGAACTGTAGCGCTTTGAGGGCCCCCGAAAAGCACTATATTGCATTTGCAATCCATTATTATTATTATTTATTATTAATGGTAATGTGACGGCAATTGCTGTTTTAACAGGGGCCCACAGCCTCCTCACAGTTAACAATAGCACTTCTGGAAACAGTGGTGGATAAATGTCATGGGTATTTGAAGATGCTATTATTCCAGCTCTTGATTTCCACCAAACAGGGGATGAATACCCATCTCTGAGCTTTCACCACACCTGCCTCTGTCTCTGTTACTGTGTAAGAGGCTCTCACAGTCACAAAGGTGCAGCAGGGACATTGGCTTAAATGAAAAACAGCCTGGTTGTGAATCTGAAGTACGGTGACAGGTCAGAAAGTGTGGGCTTGTGCCCACACGGACGTGTGCGGCCAGCACATATCCCTGACATTCAATTCTCTACACAGATGCACTTACCATGTGCTTTTTATTTTTTTAGCTGTACCTGAGGACGAGTCTGTCTTGTAGTCCACCTCAGTGTAGACCTTGTCCACATCAGTGGGCATCATCCAGTAGGCTGGAAGGTCAGTGACTGTTTTGGTCTCCTGGATCCAGCTTTTAAACAAAAGAGCCCCGACATGTGGCCGGCCAAGCATGTACAGCACTACACTGGGCCACTCAAACCGGTTTGAGCAGAGGTTCACTGAAGCATTGATAATACAAAGCGTAAGCCACAAATAATATAAATAATACAAAAAAAGAATAATAATGAAAAAGGCTGAAAATAACCTTTTTTACTTGATATTAACACAGACACTAATCAGATCAAAATCAAATCAAAATGTATTTATATGCACATATTAAAACAACAGTGTTGACCATAGTGCTTCACAGTCAGTAAAAGCATGAGACAATTAAAACAAACAATAAAAGAGGACAACAAACAATAGGTAACAACACAACAAGCTGGACCAGCCAACTAGACAGAATCAAAAGCCAAAGTAAAAAAATAAGTTTTAAGACGTGATTTAAAAGACTGGATCGACTCGGCAGTACGAATATGAACAGGGAGGTTATTCCAGAGTCTGGGTGCCACGGATGCAAAGGCCCGGTCACCTCTCGACTTCATTCGAGTCCTAGGTTGTGCTAGGAGCCTCTGATTGGACGATCTAAGTGCTCTGTTGGGATTGTATAAGTGGAGGAGTTCAGAAAGATAGCTGGGCGCTAAATTATTCAGAATATTAAAAGTGAACAAAAGAATTTTAAAATCTATACGATATTTAACAGGGAGCCGATGTAGTTTGGATAAAATTGGAGTTATGTGTTCATGGATTCTCGTACCTGTTAAAAGACGCGCAGCTGCATTTTGAATTAACTGAAGCCGGCAGAGAGAAGAGTGTTGGAGGCCGGAGTAGAGGGAGTTACAGTCGTCCAATCTGGATGTAATAAATGCGTGGATAAGCTTTTCAAGGTGCTTTAAAGGAAGGAACGGCTTTGCTTTGGAAATCTGACGCAACTGGTAAAAGCTGTTTTTTTACCACAGTGGAGACCTGTTTCTCAAGTTTAAAAGAGGAACCCAGGAACACTCCGAGGTTTCTTACAGTGGGCGAGAGACGGCTAGCGACAGGGCCTAGGGCATCAGCTAACTGGTCTACCAAAGACTATGATTTTGGTCTTATTCTCATTCAATGTAAGAAAATTATGTGATAACCAAATTTTAACTTCATGCAAACAGTTGAACAGAGGTCAAAAACAGTATAAAAACAATAACATGTCTTTTCTGGAGAACACACAGACTGAAATGTGCCCTGGCTGAGCTCAGTCTAATGATCGGGGGTTAAAAAGGGAATGCTGTTCCTGCACCGTCAGTTAATCTGTAATTGAATCTGACAGATTGTAAACATAGTACAGCAGAGTAAGTTAATTTTTTGTCTGCTGCTCAGTCACTAACTTATGACTTGCTCATTAATAAACTAAAGCCATTCAGTGGTGACTCACCCACTTTCAGGAAATCTTTTCTTCTTCTTATCCCTGCCGTGCCTTCATGGTGCAGATGTCAATAAAGTTGTGGCTACTGTGCTTCAGCATCGAACCAGATGCTAAATCTCAAACAGTTCAACTAATATCAGCTTGTAAGAAAAAAGTTAATATGTAATAATTTCACTCTCAGAGGCAGGGAACACAGGAGAGCAAGATGAGTGTTTTTTTAACGATTAGCTAGTTTATTTCATGAACTGGACATTTACATTTGCATAATTTTCTAGCTCATGCTAGATTTGTTTAATTAGTTAATAACAATTCATGTACCAGCTTATTATTCAACTTATAGCTCGCTGAATTAATTTGGCTAAATCCAGAAAGAGCAGGAAAGCTCAGAGCAGCAGTACAGGTCAGCCTGTCTGTGCACAACACAAATCTACTGGAGCTCACAGCACAAATTACAATGTGAATGATTTCTAAGTGATTCTTTCTCCCACGCTGCACCACTACACACAATCTTAGGGTTTCCCCCCACCTCCCAAATCCCACTTTAACCCCTCGTAATGACTGAATGTGATCGAGTGTTTGCTTTAGTGTACAGATCAAAGAGATGTCTATGTGGTTGGTGTGGATTACCCACTATGCTTTTTTAGTCGCTGACTGAAAATCTGCAGCTACTTATCCCAACAGTTAGTAAATTGAAGGTGGGCCTCGGGAGATTTGTAATTTATGCAGTGCTCAGGAAACAAGCACAGGTGGAAAACACATCTGAAAATTTTAGTTGCAGCAGCTTGTTGAGATCACCAGATCACTCTTTGTATTTTGTAAAGGTTGGCCATGCTCGTTTTCAGTTAGCTTTAACCTGCTATTACAGGTGTACATAACATAAGCTGAAGCTCTGCAATCGGATATTTCTTGCAAAAGGCTGTTTGGGACTCGAGTTGATTTCTCCTGCTAATATTTTATGTACACAGTTTGCACATTAGCTATTTTCTGAAGCAGTTTGTCTGCTATAATGCCTGAAATTGCTACTTCCACTATCATTTCTTTGTCTCAGTTTCCAATAACAAGTACAGCATTTAACCCAAACAGCTGCCATTAAAGTAAAGCGCTATATAAATACAGGCCATTTCATCTGGCTACTCCGAAAAATGTATCCACCACTCAGGATTCTGATGACAAAAAAATATAGCCATCCCTGTGCCAGGCGCTGGGAGGAACAGATTGCTACACATGTCACAGAAAGGTTACAATTATTAAACTTTTCTTCAAATTAAAACTCTGCCTGCAGTAGTCAATTCCCCAAGCTTAAGGCCACAAATTAATAAAGACAGGCTTTTGTTCCACCAGAGCTCAGGCAGGGAGAAAATGAAAGCTACTCATTCACACTGGAGCCCTTTTGAAGGTCTCAGAGGACAACAGAAAAGCAGATATGTCCAAAAAAAAGAGAGGAAAAAAAGAACCAACTTCAGTTTGCAAAATTAATCCTGCTTATCTTGTCTTTTAAATGATGATAAAGCAGCTTTCTTTTTCTATTGTGGCTGTGGTTGTTATAGCATTTAACCCTGGCAGATTAGGTAGCATTTTAACATACAAGGGTTCTGTATAATATGCAGGAATTATTTAAAAATAACAGTGGTATGGCTTTTCTTTAACCTTTGACTGGTATGCTGATAAAAGATTAGCCACAATTCTTCCAAATAATGCATTTGTTCTGGTCTTTTTTCCTTATTTTAAATTGCAGGATACATGTGGCATGACTAGGGATGGGTACCGGTATCCGGTGCCATCATGGCACCGGTTCTGACATAAACGGTAGTAACCAGACCGAAAAGCAGCGCACATTTCGGTGCTTTATTTCGGTGCTTTTTTTTCCTGAGCTGTGATACACTTTCTTCTTCCTTACATTTCTATTGGCGGTTGGCAAACAACTGAAAGGTGCATTACCGCCACCAACTGGTATGGAATGATACACTTTAGATTCTAGCCAATCATTTTACGTTTCGAGGATAGTAGGCGGGTCCAGGTACGTACGTTCTTTTAGAGCAGAGCTACAGATTAAAAATGCCCAAGGCAAAGCGGTCAAAGTCTGGCTGTACTTCACAGCAAAAGATGCAAACTCAGCAGCCTGCAACAAGTGCTTTAAGCTGATACTGTCAAAGGAGGTCACACTTTAAATCCGATGAACCTAGCCCTGCCAGTGTAGCAGAAATGATGATGGCAGCAGCAGCCGTTCTTCTCTGCGTGAGTAGCTTAATGTTGTTCGTGTGTAATTTACGTTGAGTAAGCTAACCGCGTTATTAAATTAATGCATGTAAGGTGAACTAGCAAACATCATCATAGCTACATGCGGCTGTCTTCTTGTTTGATGTCAGATACTCCCTTCACCCTGGCCAAAAAGGCTAAAATGACCGAAGAAAAAGTGGAAAACAGCTAAACATGAGAGGTTTTTGGACAAAGTTTGTGTTTTTTCCATTGTTTAAGCACTGCTTCCAGCCCAGAGTGATACCATATATGCCGTATACCTGCAGAAAAGACTAACATTGTTATCTTTTTACAAAAAAACAGCTGAACATGAGAGGTTTTTGGACCAATTTTGTGTTCTCCATTCTTTAAGCACCGGTTTGGGCACCGTTTAAGCACCGGCACCGTTTCAAAAGTACCGGTTTGGCACCGGTATCGGATAAAACCTAAACGATACCCATCCCTAGGCATGACTAACAGGAAGACGAATTGAATTTCTGGTAGCTAAATGCATTAGCATCTTAACTTTAGGAAAGACACAGAAATCATTATTCAAGATAAAATTCTACTTTTGCTATTATTGAATAGCCACTGTTTTTCATTTGACATATTAGGAACAGTAGCCACAAAAATGTGAGGTGCAAGTGTTGTACATTCCTAGGGCATGATGAAAAGCAGAGGGCTACTCTCAGGGAGCCAGAAATTCCTTGCAATATAAATTTCTCAGAAAGAAAAAAAACAAAAAACGGTGGCTGAAATCGTCGGCTCTCCTGTGGCAGGTTGCATAAGCAGTGGAAACTTAACAAGAGGACAAACCTCTCTGCCTGTGCTTTGAATATCGAATACTCAGAGGAAGAATGTAGGATTGAAAGACAGACAGACAGACAGAAATAAAGGCACGGATGGAGACAGAGTAAGCAGTCTGAGCGCACAGCACCCGCCAACTAGTGTTTAAAGGTTTAGGAGTTCAGAATCAGCCAGGCAATTCCTCTTGAGCTTTGTGAGGAAGAGTGCCTGGAGCCCCCTGCTGTTATCATGCAAAGAGTGAGCACTTTCATGAGAAAAAACCCCACAACAACAACAAAAAAGGTAGCCCACGTAAGCAACAAGCAGAGGCAGGGGTTTATCACACTGGGCCACACTCATATGAGCATTTTAATTCCTGCTAAAGCAATTCTGTAACACAAGTCAGACGCCACAGGTGATTTCTTTTAATCATAACTATTCACGTACCGTTTATTCATCATGAATATCTGCAGAACAAAATGTCATCATTTCTTTCATGCACGGTAAAAGAGTTTACTTTTGTCATACATATAGAAAAAATATAATATTACACCGCTATGAATGTATTTACCCCTGTGCTCATTTTTTGTTGCAAGTTCTCTCCAACAAATTAAGTGTGTGAGAAAAAAGTAGCAATAAAAAAAATAAATAACTCAGAGCTGAAAATCCTGCCTGTCTTGGTCCTTTATAATAAAGTCTGAAATAAAAACATTTCTTGGTGTATATTTGTATGCTCCTTTCATTTGAAAGGCACAGATATTATAGATATAAAGCAAATAAAATGGTCCAGATGAGACTACACATGAGAGTGGAAATAAAAGAAGAAAGCCAAGGTGAAAAGCCAATCCAAAAAGATTTAGATGAAAAATTTAATATTCAGGGTAAAACTCTCATCACTCAGCAAGAGATCAAGCCACACTTCTTGAATAAAAGAAAGAAAAAAGGTAACTTAAATCCGAAATACTGAATGATTATATTTCTTTTTTGAAGTCACAAATAAAACTTTTCTTTGGACTTTAGAGAGCTCAAATTCTACATGTGTTAAAAAAAACTCTAATCAGTTAATTGCTATAAACCAATAACGAGCAAATCTGACTCACATCTTTCCACAGAAGCTGTTGACTGCTGGATTGACTGCTACCCTCCATGATGCAAAGCCACAGGATGAATCTTTCCGATCCTCTTAGCTGGGGAAAACACTAAAGCTCTGTAAGGCAAAGAGTCTCAGCTTCATTCCTTTGCTATAATTTGGGAGGGTGCCGAAGGGGAGGGAAGTTTCAGATGGAGTGGAATTACTGAAACATTTGTGATACCCATTAAAAGCCAGGCAGATGTCTCTCCTCCCTGCCTTTTTCATTTCAAAGGTGAAGAACCACAAAAGATTTCAAGCTGAAACACAAACCCTCTGTTAAATAAATTACACACTACACCGGGATGAAAAATACTGTGATGTTTCACTCAAATCATTCCTAGTTGGAGGACAGAGTTTGTAGGCGATAAATGTATGTGTGTAGGTAGGTACACTATGTTGGTGCAATTTGTATTTTTTTCTGTATTATTGTCTGAAGGATCAAACAGAGTTCAAGTACCTTCTCTCTGCTTTTTTCCCGTCATGAGTCTGAAACAAAAAACAGGTTTAGCAAACAAGAGCTGAGCTGACTGAATAGCAGCATAACAAAAGAATCAGGCCTGTAAAATGAAAATAATTTGCACTTGTGCACATACAGAAAGAAAGTGGGAAGGAAGCAAAGGCATAGGTCGGTTCGAGGCATGTTTTAAGACATACTGCGTTGCATTACTTCTGTTCCTCCATCCGAGAAATCGTCACAGTCTATAAAAATGCAAATATTGTTCATTTCAAAATCTCTTACTTCACTGAAAACTTTGCTCATAAATAAACTTTCCAGCGAGTGACATAACAAACGAAGCACCTTTAAAAATGCCACATTATTGAATAACTGAAGCTACTCAAATATGGACAACCTAGAACTTTATACAGCTCTTGGCGTGCTTAATAATCGTGTATGTACCCATTTTTTTTTCTCTCAGCCGTTTGGCTCAGCATAGCATTTGTTTTTGAAAGTGTCGCTGCGACTGTGTGCGATTGCTCCTGCAGGTTCTTTGGCTTTCTGGTTAGTGCTGTGGAAAAGTTCACAATACTTAATTTGAGTCGATAGTTCACAGACAGGTTTTTAGTTTCCTGTCTGTAATTCATGGTTTGTTTCCAGCTTAAGCGCATATACAATACCCACCTTTTATCTTTAAAATGACCATTAGTGGCGTTCTTATTTGAAATAAACACAAAGAAAGAAGTAAACACCATCCCAACCAGTGTATTCTGCAAACTCATTCAGTGGCAGTTTGGAATTTGTCATTACAAAACTGTTTGGGAAAGACTGTGGTTTATAACATTAATAAAAATAGTTAATTTCAGGTCTATGAGAGGACAGAAATAACCTTAAGTTGTGCAACATGACATTCAGTTCTGTTTCTACAGAACAACACTCACAAATCGCTTACTTGTCTAGTTTGGATGTAAGTTCGGTTGACTAGACTTGACTTTTTTCCATTTCTTATGGTCTAAAAATGAAACCACTTTAAAAGCTTTTTGCTTTGTGTTATTACCCATCATTGCTTCAGTCTTGGAACTCAAACATGCAATTTTAGGTGTCTTAGGTGTAAGCACCATTATTTGATGACACTGGAAACCTGTTGGAAACAAAAGTTTCAACTCCTAAATAAACATAGAGAAGCATTACAGGAATGTGTGTTTATTTATGTCCTACAGTAAATACAGAGTAGTGACATTGTTTTATCAGGAATTGCCCAACATTTTGTTAGTGACACCTATTCAATTGCTCCTTTTGGAAATATCATAACCAGCTGGTCTCATGGTGCTAATTCAATGCATTTAGCCTCGTAGATGGTTGAATTTAAGAGTTACCTAAGCTCTTAATGCACATTGGTTTTGAATATTTGATTAAACTGACCTAATGATACTGCAAGAGGATAATAATGGTTTGATTTTTTTCTGTAATTGCAGCATTGCTGTAAGAGTAGACCTTAGAGATGAACCACAAACGGTGTGGCTGCAAAAAAACAAACCAACTCAAATAAACAACAACAACAAATCCACATGGAAAGCTGTGAACACATAGAAACAGAATAATTTGCTGCGTGCCTTCTGTTACACAGCAAACATAATTTGTATAATTTTATTACATTTGTAACATCTAATGACTCATTTCCCATTTGGAAACACTAACTTTAGACTGTTCTCCCTGCTCCTCCCGTAGGCCCATAGAAACTGTGATTATGTTTGATTTGTTTTCATACACAGACACAAACGGTCCTTTTTCTTTCTGTGACAGTCGGGATAACTTTAAAATGATTTAATCCAAGTGACAGTACACATTTGATTACAGGACAGCATATTCTTTCAAAACCCCACTGATGGGACTCATCACTGTGAGGATGCTAGAAAAAGAAGCTCTGAAACAAGCTATATTTGAACCCAAATCAAATCTTTTTGTACAAATGTAGCCAGCCTAACAAGGTGCCTAAACCTCCCTAGTGAACAGCAAATAAATAACCAGCAAATGAAATAGAAGGTGTTAAAACAGTACCAAAAAAAAAATAGTGAATAAAGTTGTGGGATTCTGATTATAGTCTTTGAAAGAGAAAGATGACAGCTACCATCAGCACTTCCTGCCTTCTTATCTGATCAGCTTTTAACTGGAAGCCAATTACCATGTCCATATATGCTGTACATACTAGAGATGGCACGATACCACTTTTTTATGTCCGATACCGATACCGATATCATAAATTTGGATATCTGCCGATACCGATATGAATCCGATATAGTGTTTTTTTTAATCAATAAAATGTTTTTTTAATATCTTGTTGCATTTTGTATAACTTCATACTCAAGTTTAAATAAATAACAACACTAAAGCTATTCTGTTATACCTGTATGTAAAAAATACACTGCGCCGAAAATATTTCATAGTTCAGCAACACTGATCAATCTAATAAACTTAAACCTGCACCATCCTCCCTATTCTGCTATTTTAAAGAGTACTTAGCAGAAATATTAAGCAACCTAACTAATAGGGTTGCAAACTCCTAGCAAAAAAAAACATAGGGAACCACCCCCCACCGTCCAGCTCATGATGCTTAATCAACGTAATCAACTTTAATTTGATGCAGGGGAAAAATGCACAAAAATAAATTATTTTTCAAGAATAATTAAATAGATTCAACATCTTTCTTCAACAGAATTGCAGACTGCACAGATGGTATCTTCCCAAAGGAAAAAGTACTATAGCTTACTAGGGTATATTAGACTTAACAGTTACTATATACAGTAATGGACTTCTATATATTTTACATCAGATTAAAACTTTGGGTGTAAGAGTCAGACAATTATTTTTAAAAGCTAGACATTTTAAATGAGAACAAGAAAGAAAAGTATGTCTTTGTGCCCCCTTTTCCCTGTTCATGCCCTATCGGCCCCCCTGGCTAAACTTTGCTAGATCCGCCCCTGCACAGTTACCAGCTGTCAGCTGCATAGAAAAAGATCCTGGTGTAGAAAGTAATATTAAATAAATTCTAACAACAGATTATCAAGCTTAATAGTGCTGCTGTTGTTCAGCCGCTGGTTTCCTCTTTCTGGTGAGAAGTGGGCCAAAAACTAAGAAGAGAGACGGACTTGCGACAGAAAAGCCGATCAGCTGATCATTGATCAGTTTCACGATTGAAGTAGCAGCAGGAGAGAGAGAGAGAGAGAGAGAGAGAGGCAGTCCCTCCATATATCGGTTGTTAAGCTTAACGTGCGAATGCTTTACAGACATTCAGAGATGAACTTACACACTTGCTTTACTTCTCTCTGGGAAAACTTCCTCGGAGATGAAATGCTGGTTTGCTAGCGAGGCTACAAATACACACAGCCGCACTATCACGTGATGCACACTGCTGCAACGTGCTACAGTTATGAGCCGAGTTACGCTGTGTAGCAAGTTTTGTGAGGTGCTTTTTTGATATTTAATGGATCGGATTACATGTTTTATTTCTCTCCGATATCCGATCCAGTAATTTGGGTCAGTATCGGACCGATACCGATACGTAATATCGGATCGGTCCATCTCTAGTACATACATGGACATGAAAAGTGTCTTGTATACTGCCACTTTGTTAGGTACAACCGTTCAGCTGCTGCTGTCTAATCAGTTGTTTTCGTTGTGATTGATTGCACTGAGATGCTAAGGCAATAACAAGTATGCAGAAGAGCATCTCTGAATCACGTTGAACCCTGAAGCTGATTGGCTACAGCAGCAGATGACCGGACTCCTCTAAGAACAGAAATATGAAGACTACGGTTTGCACAAGCCCACCAAAACTGGATGACAATGAATGATGATGAATCTTGATTTCTGCTGTGACATTTGGATGGTAAACAACATAAAAGCATAGGTCCATCCTGATATGTACGATTCAGGCTGGTAGTGGTGGTGTAATGGTGTGGACTCTTTGCAGTATTTCTTCTTTGTATTTTCAAAGAAATTTTTTTATCAACTTGAACGTAATTTATTATGGTGTAGGAGTGCCATCGGTGCAGTGCATCTATATTGTAGTTAATGATACATCGACAGTATAGTTAGCATTTTAGCATCCTATTAGTAACCAATCAGTTGCGATTTCCAAGGTTATTATCGTTAACGAAAACTAACGAAATAACGAAAACTAGAAGTGAAAAAACATTTTCGTTAATGGAAATAAAAATAAAAACAAAAAAAGGAAAACTAACTAAAACTGGAATGAGTGTTCACAAAACTAACTAAAATTAACTGAATTTATAGCAAAAATGTGTTTAGTTTTCGTTGATGTGTGCGTGTCATACAAGAGTCAAGGGTGAAAATGAAGTTTAGTTTCCAGATTTTTTTCTTGCTGTGTCTCATTATGCCAGCAGGTGGCAGCACGTTAGTCGAGTCGTCTGTGTTGCTGCTCCGTCCACGCGCAGAATCATGTCAGGAAAAGTCGGAAGAAAGCGCCAGAGTCCAATTTGGGATTACTTTGAATATGACTGTGTTTTGGATAAAGCAAGTGTCTTGTAGTGGAAACAGACAAATTATGAGGGACATTTCTAAAGGGAAAAAAATCCCACAAACCTTAAAGTGCACTTGAAAAGCTCACACAAGAAGGCTAACCTAGCTTAGCTTGAGACGGTAAGGGAGCACACTCAACCCTCATCCCCAGAAAACAGAAGCTAACCCCAGGCAAGGCAGCGTGATGCATCCCGAGATAACAGGACGGGGATATCTACACAACCGTGTGAGTCAATTACCTTCAAAAAGTTTATCAATTCACTTGAACCAAAATTACGAACACCCGGTGCTGCGAGAGTTAATAGTCTCATTGGGGCCAAGATATACATTTTATAGTTGCCTGGTATCAATGGTTGTTCATCTGCCTTTATTTATTTATTTAAAGAACCCATAGGTGGGAATGTGAGTTGTCTGTCTCTGCGTGTTAGCCCTGCGACAGACAGGCGACCTGTCCAGGGTGCAGTATGGTAGCTGGAATAGCAACATACCCAAGGATGAGCAGAATGACTCATATGATGAAACTGGGATTTTGTTACACGTAATTATTGCAAACACAACTAAAACTATAACTGAAACTAATCAAAACTAAACTGAAACTAAGGATTTTCAAAAAAATAAAAACTAAACTAAACTAGCAAACAAATGGTAAAAACTAATTAAAACTGATATAAAATTGAAAATCTGAAGTCAAAACTAAATAAAAATAAAAACTAATGAAAATTGCAAAACTATTAAAACCCTGGCGATTTCTCACTTATTTTTTAGCAACTATTCAGCAGGTTGTGATATTTATAGTAACATTTTAGCAAATTTCTCAGCTTCATTATCATTTTGCTGCCATTATGAAGTGATGTTTTCTTTGCAGCTTGCTGTTTCCCAGTTCTATGCCAGAAAATGTAAAATAGCAACTAATTTTATATGAACTCACCCTGGAGGACTGAAGGATCAAAGCACACCCGTGATTTAGTGATTTCTATGAACTGACTGTCTGTTTTCATGCCATCTGAGATGGCATACAAAGCAAAAGCTAAAAGGTGTGATAAAATATTTTGAAGTAATCCCGGTTTATTAAAAACACAATTTCACAACCTTAAAGCTCCACTTCACACTAGATTTACAGAAGTGAAAACCGTCGGCTCGGTCAATACCAGCTGAGGTGGAAGATTCCGGGTAAAATTGGTCAACCTGCAAGCCTTTAGTGTGGCAGACAACATTTGAGCACATATTAGGTCTGTCAGATCTGATGGCTGTGGGACCTCGTCAGCTCTTTCCCATTGATAGAAATCTTCACAATTACTGTGACATTTTGCTTGGGAAAATCAAGTGGCAGGGCTTTCAGGAATAGTGTTGTGTCAGCAGCAGTGTTGAGCATCCTGGGACCCTCATTCCCCTGATAGCATTCAGCAGCAGACGGAGGCTTTGACACCCACAGAATAGAATAAACAGCAATTTAGTTTGGAGTATACACCAGATACTCAAAGATTAGAGCAGAGGTTGATAGGAGCAGCCTTAGCAAACCGGTAAGACTTGCAAAATAAACATTTACTCTGTCCTCATGCTTCCATCCTGATAGCTTTGATAGAAATTTTATTTTGTATTTGTCACTTTTCCAAACACAGATTGAGCGCCGTAACCACCAGCGAGGCCCGTTACAAAACCAACAGGCCAAGCTGGATTCTGGGAGTTTTGTTTTATTCTGTGTGTGGCTTTACTTTCATATAAATAGACTGTTTTGTGTCAGACAGCAATAGTTCTGCTCAAAAGGACTTGTACTTTAGGCAGACGCTTCCACTGGTACAGTTTTCTCTATTTTGCAGTGGCCGTCTGGAAAAAAGATGTTCCTTGTTTGCTTTAAAACAAACAAACAAAAAACAAAAACTCTTAAGCCAGCTTCTAAACCCTTGTGGAGCTTCTGTCACTCAGAGAGAAAGCTGTGTTGGAGACCTACACATTTCCATCACACACATCCACATTCATTAGCAGCCTCTTCCCACATGAAGAGGGACTGTCACAGCTAAAGGAGAAAAAGATGCACAAAGAATATGCTGAAGAGAGATTGAAATATAGGGGAAAAAAGAGCAGGGCTGAGATTTCCCTTTTCCTGTTCTCCATTTCTCTGTCTCACACAGGCAAAAGCACCTCGACGGATTCAATTCTAGTTTCGAGTATAGAAACGAGGTCCATACAGGTCAATTGTGACACATAATCCTGTGTGATTTCATTATCTGCCTCCTGCCTCGATGCAGCTATACCACCTCAGAGGAAGGAGAGGTGGGGCAGACCGGGTTCATCACGGAGAGGCAGTCACGGCTTCTGACTTGGTCTAGATGAAACATCTGAGCGCTTCCAGTCGTCCGTCATCTTTCAGGATTCTCCTCATGCTTCAGTGACTTTGGGAAGGAAGTGCACCTCTGCACAGGAAGTTTCCCAGGAGTCGCTTGGCTCTTCAGTAGACTGTAGAAAACGCCTGACACATTGTGCTGATACGACGCTGGAAAATCTTAAGAGAAAAATGCTCGGTGAGGTCCAGAAAAGAAGCAACGCTCGCGCGTGAAATCGCGATGCTGTTTTTAATGCATAAGCATCAAAATATGTGTCAGTATTTAATGCTATTTACCTTGTACTTAAAAAAAGCATTATTTACTAAAATCTGAAAATATACTGTCCAATATATTTATATTCAGTCAATACAGAAGTTTAAAAAGTAGCATAAATAATTAGGGATGCACCGATACCGATACTGGTATCGGGTATCGGGGCCGATACTGTAAAATGTGTGTGTACTCATACTCGTGAAAGTTAACCGATACCATGAACCGATACCAACTTATTTCATTAATCAGAGGGTGGCTTGTCATTTCTGTTGTAGTTTTTTAGATTGGCCACTAGGGGGACATCCCGCGCTAAACAGGCACAGGGTTAGGCGAGTGAGACTGGCAGCTCCAGATAAAAAAGAGAAACTGGAGGCTGCTGTAGCTAGGCTAAACAAAATGTCAGCAGTGTGGAACAGCCAACTTTAACTCAGGTTTTGGAAAAGCGATGAAAAATGTCAAGAGAAAATCCACGGGCAGTTAAAATAACAGAGGCTCTGACTCATTTTATCGCTCTGGATGACCAGCCAATGCCAGTCGTGGAAAACATAGGATTGAACCATCTTCTCAGCATACTCGAGCTGTGATATGAAATATAATAAATAAACAGAAGTGTTTATTTATTATTCTGAAAGCTCGAGACAGTGCCAATAGTTCAGTGATATTTTGTTAAATTACAATGTAACAGAAGAGCTTATTTTTCACTTGAAATTTTTTTGTGGTCATTTTTATTAAGATTTTATTTTTTATTGGCAGAGAATAAAATAAAACCTGTCTTCCAATTAATTGCATTTGTGTGTGTGTGTGTGGTAGAAGTATCGGTTTTTGTACTCTGTATCGGCAAGTACTCAGATCCAAGTATCAGTATCGTATCGGTTTGAAAAAACTGGTATCGTTGCATCCCTATAAATGATGCATCCATAGCA
>NC_140440.1:34223038-34365538 GCF_963576455.1 Neolamprologus multifasciatus
CATGATTTAACTAATTATGTTTTTTTGGGTTAAATAAAAAATCATTCTTTTGGACGTTAACCTGTGCCTAATTTTTCCTTCACTGCTCGGTCCATCACAACTTGCTTTCATGTAACCACTGCAGTGATTAAATAGACACTGACAAAGCTGGTTGCGTTCAAACAACCACATCTGGTAGCACTCTCACGCACTTTGAGGTTAGAAGTCAGCGAATT
This sequence comes from Neolamprologus multifasciatus, assembly GCF_963576455.1. Classification (NCBI taxonomy): domain Eukaryota; kingdom Metazoa; phylum Chordata; class Actinopteri; order Cichliformes; family Cichlidae; genus Neolamprologus; species Neolamprologus multifasciatus. Next base: position 34,223,254 of record NC_140440.1, read on the forward strand.
AGCTGCTAAATATACACAATGTATACAGACCGCCTCAACTCACTGTTTTAAGGAGATTTCCTACTTGAATAGTTTTGTAAACTGTTGCCATAGTACATTTTTGCTGCTTTCAGCTGCTGGTTTCCTTTGTTCACTACATGTGTGATTAGAGGCTATGAAAGAAAATATATGTGCACAGCCCATCCAACATCAACACCGCACGACTTGAAACTCAGCGTTCCCACTCTTTGGATTCCCATTACCTTAGAGTGTAATTGGCTGAACTCTCAAACATCCACACCCACACGCACAGCCTTTCATTTATTATAGAGGCATATTTCATATTTATACGTACATTTCACCAAACTGACAAGCTCAAAATTTGTATTATGAAATTAAGCAGACTAATTTACCAAAGGTTAATAAACTTTGAGAGAGACAGGAGGCTAATTGCAAACACCTTGACTATAACAAATGTTTAGAAATTATTACATTGTGTCTCATGTTACAGACTAAACTAAATGGAATTTGAAAATATTTTATTTATGTTTCATTTAATAAATGATTTAATAAATCAGTAGCTAATTATTTTCATCTGATGTGTTACTGGAAACAAAGAAGTAATTGATCTAAATAGTTATAAATAAGAGCCCGTCTGATCAGCAGAGTTCAACTTTTCATCGCATAAGAGTTTTAGACCCCATTAAACTAAAACTTGTATTCCACTTCCCATCCTTTCCCTACTTAAAGCAGCGTGAGACCATTTTCTTGTCGGTCATTAAATATTAATAAAATTAATTACCATCAGTAGGGGTGTAATGATTCATTCTGTGCACGGCTCCATTACTTATGAATTATGCTGATTCAACTGCATCCATCTGGTAAAATAAAGAAACAGAATGAATCCCTTCAGCAACAATCAATATCAAATTATTTGAACTCAACCATTCATGACTTTTTATAAAACTTGTTAAATATTTCTTATATATTGCAGCAGAGCCAGGGCGTCATTTGATCCATTTGCATGTATGACGGCATGAAGGCAGTTTGCATGGCTGTTGTTTTCTTAAGAAATCTATATCTAAATAATAGGATTTCTTTTTGAACAAACACTTAAATGGTGGCAAATTTTGATGTATATGGATCTGATGATACATCTACATACATATGCACATTGTTATTTACATTATTGAGGAATGTCATTATTTAATGTTTAGTATAATTTGTCATTAACTATAATCTAATGCTTTCTTATTACAGGGTTTTTTTCCTGTTTTGAGAGTGTTACTGCCGTCCCATATGGAAAAGATATATATAAATCTTATAAAGTTTGTATCTGTCTTGTATGAAACTTGTATGAAAAGCATACAAGAGTGAAAACACATATAAGATCCCTTGAAAAATTATATAATGAAACTTGTATGTTTTGGATACTTACTAAAACAATATATGAAAGTAATGAGAAAGTGGCCACTTTCATGAGTAAATCATATATGTTTTTACTATTTCTTTTCCATATGGGGTGGTTCATGTGGATTCACTTTCAACAGCATTTCTGGCCACAGTTACAAACACTATGCACTGGCGAGTCACTCAAACTTAATGGTCAAAGTTTAACCTCAACGCAGCCTCTAAAAATCCAGATCTTTTTCTTAGCAGTGAGTATAGGGCACAGGTGTCAAACTCTGGCCCGCGGGCCAAATTTGGCGAAGCCATACCAAATTACTATTAGAGCTGGCCTACTGGTATTATACAGCTAATATATATATTGTTTAGTATTAAGCTTTGCTTGTTCCATATTCAGTTTTTCAGCAAAACTTGTTTGAGTCCATAAGAAAAGATTCATTCTTATATCTGGAGGAAGATTTTTTTTTTTTCAATAAATATTAACGTTAGCCAGCGACTTTGTTCCAGTTTTGAATTTTGGCCCACCGTGTATTTGAGTTTGACACCCCTGGTATAGAGTAACAGCATTTAAAAAGTTAGTTATTCTATATATGCTGACATATAACTGAATATTATAACCGACTGTAAGCAAAGCAAACAGAAAAAGAAAAAAAATCCCTTAAATTCAATACAATCAGAAAGGCAAGAAGGCAACAGCTTCCTAAGGTATCAGCTTTAAAAGGCACATGCAGAAGAGCAACAACTTTTAGCCATTTAAATTCTCACACATTATAAAGTGTGAAATTTGGTGAGCGGGATCTTTTTCAAGTACAAACCAACGTGACACTGCTGGCACAATGTGCGAAAGGGAACGCTGAGCCACTCAAGTGAACGTGGTTTAAATGATCTTTGAAAACATCTTCTGCTGTGATATCACCGTCACAGTATCCAGGCAATTCAGTGATAACTGCGATAACACGATTTCTCTTAGATCGAACATGACAAGCACGAGCACAGTTTTAATGAATGTGTTGCAGGTTTGCTTTCATATAGTTTGAACAAAACACGCCTCCATGAGATAATGAAGGCAGGAAATGTACATACGTGATGCTTTAATTGGATTATAACACAAAGCTATCAATACCTATAATCTTAATCCCCTGCAGTGGACCCATCTGGATCTTCAGCAATGAAAGTAAACAACTGTTAGCTAAGTGATGCTAATAATCTCCTGGAAACAAACAGTAAAATAGGGCTAGGTGAACAGAACACTAAACCCTGCAGGGTTTTAAAAAAGAAAAAAGGATAAGTAGCGACCATGCAGAGAGCTCCAGCAAAGGGGCTCCATGGGAAGAAGGAAGTGGTTCCTAAGCAACTATTCGCTGTAGGAGACTGCAGAAGTCCAACGGAAAACTGGACAATTATGAAAATTAACCCCCATAAACTCTGAAAGGCTTTCTGTCTTGGGCAGTTAAGTACATATTAACAAGCACAACGGCAGAAATACAGTATATCAGAATGAAGCAGGCAGTTGACTCAAAGTTTTTCATGTCATGTCAATCTTAAATATTCCAAATGTCCTCTAAAATCCCACGTGTAATAGCCATGGCAAGGTACAATATGTACTTCTTGATACAGCCTCCGCATCTAGATTGAAAAATACAGCAGCAGAGAACCACGATTTCTTTTTTTTTTTTTTTAGCAATGAATCAGAGGAAACAAATTGGATCTGTGTTACTGCTGAAGTGACATGGCCTTTAAATGTTTCTGTCTTTAACATCGGGGTCTCTCGAGGTAGGGTGACGTAGGCGAGACAGGGCAGAACAGTAAACAAAAGTGGCAGAGATGGATTAACGGTGTTGGCTCTGTTGATGAAAATGTGTCTTTTGATACGGGGAAATTCAAGGGTAGACACATGAGAGGAACAAACAGCTACACTTGGAGCATACCTGATTTGACCTTTCGTCTGATCCGCCCACTAGCTCCGCTGTTGGTAAAGAAGAAAAGGTGTGTTCAAAGACACATGTTCACCACAGAGTTATTCAGATCATTTATTACGAGATCACCCAAAAATGAAATCCACTATTTAAATAATTCTATGATCTATTGATCTAAGTCTTCCAAAGTAAAAACCCCAGCAATGTTATCAACTTGACACTGGTTCAGAAACTACGGAGCCCCGCAGGGGACATGGGAGAAAAAAAAAATTAAGACGGACTTTTGCGAGATCTCGCAAAACAAACTCGGGATCTCGCAAAACTTTGCGAGATCTCGCAAACGTTTTAGCCGCATTCTTCGGACGCTGGCTCGAAGCCGACCGGGAGGTCGAGGCACGATGTGCCGGGAAAGCGGTGTTCCTCCCGGCTTTAGTAGGTCTCGACCTCCCGTTAGCTTCGAGCTAAAACTTCGAGCTAAAACTGCGGCTAAAACTTTTGAAGTAAACAACTGTTAGCTAAGTGATGTGATCCCGAGTTTGTTTTGCGAGATCCCGAGTTAGTTTTGCGAGATCTCGCAAAAGTCCGTCTTAAATTTTTTTTTCTCCCATGTCCCTTGCGGGGCTCCGTAAGAAACTGTTTAGATGTAGTAAAGCAAAAAAAGCACAGTATTCTTACCTCTGATGTGTAGCAGAGTCAACGTATAATGAAGCTAAATGGAGCAAATACCCCATGTTTATATTCAATGCAGGCACCCTGTATGTAGTTACGTTCAACCACTGATTGTGCATATTTTTCTTAGCATTAATTAGGGAAGTTTGTCCCAGTTTTGATCATAGTGGATAACTAACAACTTGCAGAATTCTCCCATTAATATTGCATGCAGTGAACTACAAAATATTTGTGTCGTCCTACCACTGCTCTGTTTTTTAAGGTTCTTCTTCAGTAATTGGAACTCTGTGTTTTTGTACAGTGAATTTTTTCCCTGTATTACCCGGGCACTGCTTTTGGCACAAACTGCAGTCATCCTGTGGCGGTTTATGAGAGCATCTGTTGAAAGAGTCCTTGCAACTTTGATTGAAAGCATTTGCAGAAACTCTGGTTTGTCCAGCAAAGAGTCTACAAACCAGCTGTACACATGCCAGCTGCACTCTGCCTCTACCTCTATAACACAGCCAATTTATTTTGTATGAAGAATCTTCATTTTCATGAGTAATCTGATTTAAAACCGTGTCCGCTTTTTATTTAAAAATAGCAGGTAATGTAAACAGATTGATAATTGATGGGCTGGTTTAGCTGATAAAATTGCCAATATAATGCTGTCATTGTAAAATCACATTAATGACAAACATTTATAGAGTTATTTTATGAGGTTTATGGTGACCATGTTTCTAGTAATAGAAAAAAAAAAGGCGGTAACACAAGACAAATAGATGACAAGCCTTAATTATCTTTGTGCTTATTAGCAGTAGGACAAAATAGACCTATTCATCACACATTAATTATCATGATTTGCCTCTACATCAATGTATTCTGGAGGCCACGGACTATTCAAATAGACCTTTACTTTCTAAGAACCTTAATTCATGGAAGGGCTTTAAATTATTTTTAATGCAGTCATTTTTCTCTTCCTTTCATGAGCTGAAGCAATGGGCAGCACACAACTATATTTTAATTTGCAGGAGAGGGATAATTCACCTCATCGCTTTAAATTAGGCTTACAGTTTTAAATTAAATAATGGCTCTTTGTGTATTTATGTTCAGCCAACCAAGGTTAGCAAAGGCACTTATGGGTGACACTGGCAAAGACAGAAAGGAAGGAACCTCATCTAATACTTGTTGTAGTCATTTATTACATTGTCTGTAATTGAACTTGTAGTCCTCACCTACAACTTGAGAAGCAGTCGTAATTTAGCATGTAGAAGTTTTGAGAAAAACACAGGGAGCAATTTAAGACTTACATAGTCTGGTTAAGTTAACCATGGCTTTTGATTGTTTAATATCAGTGTTTAAGTGTTATAAAGTCTTAATGTACAGTGATTCTGAATATTTGATTAAAATGACCTTAGTGCTATTGCAAGAGGGGCAGTAAAGGTACGATATTATCTGTAATTGCAGACATGCAGTAATAGTAGACCTCAGTGGTGAATAACATTTTCTCTAGAACCTTGGCTGCAGGACCCCCCACTTAAGATATGAAAGACTGCGAGCACTGACGTCAAGATATCTTTGTTATAGAAGCAGAATCATTTGCTGCGCAGCAACTGTTACATATCATGCGTCAATTTGTGTCATTTCATTAAATGTGTAACATCAAATGCTCTCATATTCCATTTGCAAACTTTCGGCTTCTCCTATTGCTCCCATGGTGAATTCTGCTTCTGTTTGCAGACACAGACACAAATTTTTCTTGCATGCAACCTGACTTTAAAAATAATGCAATCCACCTGGTAGTATACATTTGATAACAGCACAACATATTCATTCATCCAAGCTGCTTATAAACCGAATCCAATCTTTATTCTAAACGTAGCCTAACAAGGTGCCGAATCCTAAACAACTCCTGATGAAATCTCAATTGCAAGTGAAAAAGCAGCAAATGAAAGAACAGATGTTAAAATAATAGCTGTTTAACTGAAAGCTGTATGCTACACCTGGAAGCCAGCGTTTTCTTTATTTTTTGTTATATAAGCATAGATCCATCCTGCCATCTCTAGGATTTACAGAGAATGGTCCAAACAAGAGAAAATATGCCATGCATGACAGTTCATTGGGCAAAAATGTCTTGTTGATGTCAGAGCAGAACAGCCAGACTGCTTCTAGCTGGGAGGAAGGTAACAGTAGCTCAAATATCCACTTGTTACGACCGAGGTGTGCAGAAGAGTATCTTTGAAAGCGCCGCATGTCAAATCTTGAAGCAGATGAGCTACAGCAGCAGAAGACCACACTATGCGTCACTCCTGTCAGCTAAGAATAGGAGACCGATGCTCACACGGGCCCATCAAAACTTGAGAAGAGAACACTGAAGAAAATGTTCCCAGGTCTGATGAATTTCGATTCCTGTTGTAACATGTGGATGATAGGGTCAGAATTTGGCATAACCAGCATGAAAGACATCTGTCCTGCCGTGTATCAGCAGTTCACTTTGTTGCTCTTTTCTTTGGAAACTTTGGCCAGCTCCATAGTCTGTTGGTTTACACATTTACTTAAGATCCAAAAGACTCCTTTTTTGATACAGGTATATTTTGGGGTTGCACTAGAGATGGCATCTGATGTAAAAATCAGATAGAGCTGAAAGTAACTTCTAGTATTGAGCATCTGAGCATCATTTAAACACAACAGCCTACTTGAGTACTGTTGCTAACAATATTCATCCCTTTAAGGCCACCATATGCTCATCAACTGATGGCTGCTTCCAGCAGAATAACCCTCTGTGCCATTAAGGTCAGATCATCATAAACTTCACGGTATTCAAATGACCTCCACAGTCACCAGACCTAAATCCAATACAGCACTTTTGGGATGTAGTGGAAAAAGAGATTCATACAGTAGCGGTTTTAGATACGGGCGACACGGGCGGTTGCCCGGGGCGGCATCGTGGTGGGGGCGGCATCACGGCTTGTTCTCATGCTGCCCCGACATCATCCCAGCGCATATTGGGAATGGCATCGGCTTTCTATCACCCATTTGCTGGGAGTAAGGGCGCCCTCCGTTTGCGAGGTGCGCCTGCTGCTTGCGGCACAGGGAGGAGAGGGCGGGGCGGCGGGGGATGCTCTGGCTGGCTGGAGCAGCAAAAATTACCAACTCGCAAAATAAAACAAATTACAAACAAACAACAAACCAACAAACACGAAAACACCAGAGATTATGATACAGACTTATAATTTGCACCGATGTTTTTTTAAAATTCTATACGCGAAAAGTGAGCGCGAGAGCCCTCGGTGCGCCTGCTCGCTGCCGAAGTCAAAGTAAACTTTATTGTCATCGCCGCTACATACAGTCCAGTATATAGAGAGACGAGACGACGAGGCTCCAGTTACAGCAGTGCAAGTAAACAAACAATAAATATAAGAAGAGTAAGAAAATAAATATACACTTTAGGACCAGGAGTAAAGGGATCGATAACAATTTAAAATGTATATTTTATATTTTGTTGATTTAAAGTCTCACACACAACCCGTTTTTAAACTCTAAAAAAAGAGAAAAGAAGAGGAGCGACTGAGCCTGCCTATTTGCCTCTCAACTTTACGCAATAATGCCAGAGGTGGAATTGCTTGCTTGTTTATTAAAGTGCTTGAAAAGTTTACAGAGCAATGTGATCGGCTCGCGATTCAAACTCTTAAAACATCACAGGCTCTACACTACGACAGACTGACAACGCCCTCTTAATGTCGCCGCTAGCACCCACGTGACTCCCATTACACATCACCATAGCAACCAAACAAATGAAAACCCAGTGATCATTAAAATTCAATACATTTAATTATGACTCCTACAAGGAGAAACGAGCAAAAGACACAGGTAAGCAGATGTGTCATTGGATAATGGCAGGTCATGTATCCTAAAACATTAAGAATCAGGATACTTTCTTAATCCCTAAGGAAATTATGTGAGTTACAGTTCCTCCAAGAAGAAATGGTAAAAATAGCAACAGTAACAGACTAAACTCCAAACAATATATACAATAATATAATATTAATTAGTCAGTGTCAATTGTTGATTTGTCCTGTTCTCATTGTATGACGAATTATGATGTCTGTTTAGTAGCCATTTGCATACAATGCATACTCTGTCTCTCTCTTCATGTGTGTGTGTGTGTGCGTGTGTGTGTGTGTGTGTGTGGGGTGGGGGGGGTGGGGGGCGCCAGAGGGGGTGTTCGCCCAGGGCGCCAAACAGGCTAGGACCGCCACTGGATTCATATTACAGATGTTTGACCAACAGATCTGCAGCATCATGCTGTCGTGTCCCAGAGGAATGTTTCCAGCACCTTGCTAAATCTGAGCCACGAAGAGTTAAGTCAGTTTTGAAGGTAGAGAGGGATCCAACATGGCAACGTGACAACTGATTCAGTTGTCACGGAGTGTAAAATTTAGATGAATAAATAAAACTTTCTTGAATAAAACAAATATTTAATTTAGACTCAACATTAAAACCACACACACATGAAGTGAATACCAGTGGTTATCTTATTACAGAGCAATGTTCTAGTTTCAAGCTCCTGTCCCGGGATTCTTGAAGATGTGATATAGAATATTAATAGCAATGTAACAGATAATGCATAATATATTGAATAAATAACTCAATGTGTTATTCAACATAAAGCTTTGATTGATATGATCAAATATGATTTTTCAGATTTTCTATTTTATTGCAAAACAATGGATTGGCTAATGAAGAAAATACTCCAAAGATTATAATAAATGGAAATACATCTTAAAAATGTTTAATAAATTGGTTGAAACAAAATAATGGTTCTCATTAGGGATGCACCGATACCGATACTGGTATCGGCCTCGATACCACATTTTCTAAAGTACTCGTACTCGTTAAAAGTCCACCGATATCGGGGACCGATACCACGGTCTGAGACCTGTCTATGTTTGAGCGGCATGTAAGGAGTTAATCACAGGCGCCGAGTGCCCGCCCCCAGGCCCCGAGTGCCCGCCCCCAGGCCCCGAGTGCCCGCCCCCAGGCCCCGGCTGCATCTCAGAGCTGAGAGAAGGGCAGGCGAGACAAGTCAGCCGTGTGGAACTATTTCAAAGTGAACGAAGACGCGAAAACAAAGGTGGACTGCAAATTGTGCTCAGCGAAATTGTCCAGAGGCTCTAAAGGTAGCGCATTTAACACAAGTAATTGAATCAAGCACCAAAATCCCAACACGACAACAAGTACAAAGAGTTTACCCACGCTTATTTACCCACGCTTATTAGCACAGAGGAGCATAGCTGATGCTACAGCAGTGGGACGGAAAATAGTTGGGCATTTTAAACACTCCGCCTTAGCCTACTCCCGACTCGAGGACATTCAGGGACAGCTCAACCACCCAATAAAGAGACTGCAGCAGGACGTACAGACGCGCTGGAACAGCACGTATTACATGCTCCAGTCCCTCGTTGAGCAAAAGCGAGTGCTGGGCGTGTCCGAGCACGAACTCCCAGACTATCTCACCGCTCACCAATGGGCTCTTATGGAGACGACTGTTGCCATCCTCGCCCCCTTTGAGGAACTAACTAAAAAAGTGAGCAGCTACGACGCACTAGCCTCTGATGTCATCCCAGCTGTGACTGTGCTAGTGAGACGTCTAAACAGAGAAACAGACGAACAAATTTAAAATTAAATTTTGTTTTTTTATAATTATTTATTCTGTAATATGTTGCATACAACATGCTTTTCATTTTAAATAAATGTTCTTAATTCCAAACTAGTCCCTTGTTGTTGTTTTTTTTGTTAAATTATAGGACTAAAGCTGTTACCTGTAAATTTAAATCATGTTTTTATTAAGTACTCGGCATCGGCGAGTACTGAAATGCAAGTACTTGTACTCGTTTCCAAAAAAGTGGTATCGGTGCATCCCTAGTTCTCATTATAATGTAATGATGTAAAAGCCTGTTGAATGTCTTACAACAGCAATAAACAGCTTTTTGCCTCGAGGCAGGATGTGTATTATTAGTCTCGCCCTCCTCCTCCTCAGCTGGTCAACTTCCCAGCTGACATGTGTCACTCTCTTTGATAAAAGATCATCTGGCCCGAGGCTGCGGCACTCTGCATCCATGAAGAACACTGAAAAACCAACAAACAAAACCTGAAAAAACCCACTTTTGTTGTTCTGTATGTTTTTGGCAAAGGTCCGTTATGTGAAGCTCTGATATTAATTTGCTTCATCGAGTTCTCCCTCATTGCAGTTGTTGCTCTGACTTCTCTGATGACCAGCTGACTGCTCGCTGCCTGCAGCAGATTGCACAGAAAACCCTAAAAAAAAAAAAACCTCACTGAAAAGCCAATTTCAGACCAAGGTGTTTATGCTTGTATACACAGAATAATAATGCATGGTGCATAGACCTCTGAAAAATGTTGCATTGAAATAGCAGGTAGTACTTTGCTGTTAAAGCAGTTAATTTTGGTGCAGCAGAGGTACAAAGATAGAGTGCGAACATGGGAGAAGGAACATACTCCCAATTTATCAGAGGATTTAATCAAATGGAACTAAACTGATTAAACTATATTTCATGCAAAGGGACAAAACGATTTACTTTATAACATTTCCTCATTGAATCACCTAATGTATAATTTTAATCAACTCATATGTATTCTCTCTTTTAAACGTCCTCCTTCAGACATAATAGGAGCTATAATTGCTGTGTAATTACTTTGTGATATAATTAAACCATGATTAGCATTATATTGGCGATATTTATTGGCCATCTTATTTTTTGCACAATTTTCTCAGATTTATTTTGACTGTGTTAAACATAGTGGTATGGCCAAAGAACATAAACGTCACACGAGAAGCCGATTAAAGCCCAACCTGTTTTGTGGTTTGTTTGTTTTTTTGGCTGTTATCTTGTCAATACTCAAAAACTATTTTAGGACCAATAAAGGAACAAAATCACTTAGAAAATGAGGCTGAAGCATTTGTGATCACATCGGGAGTGCTATGGAAGCAAATATCAAGGAAAGGGACCTATATTTCCAGCCATTACTGTCAGAAAGTTTGTATGGAAACTGATTCATCTTGTGACTCCCTGTCCTTCCACGTAACATCAAAAATACTCTCATGCGACCTAGTTTTCTACTTTCATCCCTACACCTCTTCGTTTGAGTTACTCCCTCTGTGAACACAAGTATGCTCTAATGCTGGACCATAATTACAGCAAAAGTTCTTAAAATTATGAAATACCCACACAGACACAGCCAAAGAGTTATATATATATATATATGTGTGTGTGTGTGCACATTAGAAAAAAATCCAGTCTTTAAATCTGTATTTTTATGGCCACGCATTTTAATAAGTTTAAAGAAATACAAGTGAGAGTGTGGAAAAGAATAGTAAAAAGCACACACAGATAAGTTGCAGTGAGCATTTGACACTTTAACTGAATTTTCATACCGATTCATACTGAATTTCGAGTGTATCTTTTACTTTAACACAAGTCTGAAGGTTTTTCTCTGAAGAAAACTTGCACATCTCACTGAAATTAGGTGTTGAAACTTCAGCCAACAACATATTTCTGACATTTTTTAACAAATATTGAGCAGCGGGAAAAAAAAATATTCCCAAAGGTACCATCATTAGCTGCTGTAATCTTTGCCCACTGTTTACTCTCTGGGGTACAGCTGGGATGTATTACAGTGATTGATTGAATGCACAGAGGTGGATTGAGCACGGCGCTGTCTGCTTTTCTAACTGATCCCCTTGTTATAGTACTTCTCCCTCCTCCTCCTTTCTCCGCACATTTCTGTCTCTCAGCTTCACTGAGGCCGTCTTAATGTATGACCATTGTCTAGAGGTCATTGTTGATGTCCGAGTCATGCCGAGGTAGCTCGTCATGCGGAGCTCTGCATGCTTCAGGGAGTAATCACAAGCCTCCAGCTTCCCCCATCAACATTTCTTCGCTGCCCTTAGGCCAACAAACCATATTTTTTATGTCAGCTGGCATGCACCTTCAACTCATAAGTAGCTGTTTGACTTTCACAAGTCTCACATCATCCAAGCATACACACTCCAAGGCAAGGTTGCCATATCCTTGGTCCATAATTATATGCCAGTTATAAGTGTCCACTTGCGCATGCAGATGGGCTGGGCTCTTTAAAAATCCAGGAAGCAGGTTGAACCTATCCACAGAGATTATTTATTATTCCTTGAGGGGCTAGCCCTCACATCATAATTACCAATACAAATATTTCTCGTTATGTTTGCTCTCACTTCCACGCGTGGCATCAAATAAAAGCATGTGAAACATGACAATTTGTTAAACACTTCTGAATTCTTTATTACCTGTCTTATAAGACTCACAAAGGCAAAAGTTCAATTGCGAAGAGAGAAACATATCGAATCATATTAGATTTGAGGTTATATAGTGCAAAAGAGAACATAAATATTCCGACATCATTCACCATCTCACACGGCGGAAAAAAGCCAATAATTTGAGATGAAAAAAAAGAAGAAATGTTAAAGAAAACGAACCTTCGAATGGTGACTGATTGCAACACATCTTGATTGTAGCTCATTACCTCCAAGTACTTCATCTGAAGTGACAATGATTCTCATTTGAAATGCATGACACATGGTTAACTTAGTACTGACAGGTATTTAAGAACGCTACTTACTGCTGTAATGTTAGACTCTTGAAGTGAGGTTAATATACATTAGAGTGTGGTTTGAAGCATGATGATCAAAGTGTGTTTGTCACACGTCTGCACTGGTTCCTTTTTAGAGCCTGAAAGCGCATCGGCCTCGGATGATGACAAATTCACCCCTAATGCAATTCATTTATTAAAAATAACCTCATTTGAATTCCTTTATTTAGGATGCACAACATGGTTTTAATATTCATGAGATAATGGCTTGTGATTGACTTTCTGTGTGATAAGAACGTTGGAGGATGTGCAGAGTTTTGTCTTTTTGCGTTAGAAACAACGAGGCACAGCTGCAGACACAGCTGTGACATATGTCAACACCTGCCAGAGGAAGGACAGGAAACATCACTCCCTTCTCAGATTGATCTTCGTTTCAACCAAACTTCATTTTGATAACTTATGAGTGTCACAGTAAATAAACACACAGACAGCTGAAAATGTTTAAACCAATTTGGAGTCTGTTAATTAAAAGAAAAAAAAGCTGATTGTTGATTTTCTCACACGCACTGGGTAAATTTACCTCTAAATGCACGGTTTAACGCCACGGAAAGTGCGCTCCGACATTTTTAATTGAAACTGTGCTTTGATGATGAGATTGGCAGCTTTGCGTATGTGCCACGGCACCAGTATTATAGCAGAGTAGACTGTGGGTCCGCGAGGCAATTTCTGTGCACGGCTGAGATCCAGTCAGACTTCTTCCAGTGGGACTGGGCAGCGTGCAACCCTCAAACTCTGAAGCCCTACAAAATAGTCATTACAAAGTTCAGCGCAGTCAGCAGATTTCAGCAGAACTTTGCTGCACTGTGTTGGCAGCCAACTGGATACTCGGGAGGCTAACCATCAGCTTTTCTTGCTAACGTGAAAATGTGGAGAGTTGTGACCTCTGCTGTTATAGATATAACGCACCAAATCTTGTATAGGAAGATTAGTAGCAATGCAGGCTGGTCCTACCTCAGCTGAGCTTGGAGTTGATTGTGTTTCCTGTAGCTCTTCAGGCTCCAAAAGGTTCAAGTGCCAGGATCGACTGCCTATTGGTTGAATTTAAACTAGATAATGCTGTTGCTTTCGAAGTTATTGTCACGCAAGATATTGTCAGTAAAGTTCGTTCTAAGCAAACATTATATATACTTTCAGCTGCTACAGTGTGGTACGGTTCTGTTCCCACAGTTTAAATGTTGTATTGTGCCTTTGTACGTCTATTGGCACTCAATAGACACGAGATATGGGAAGAAAGAGACAAATATCTCTCCTCTGCAACAACAGGTCACACATACACTTTAAAAAAAGCTAAATAACAGTTGCACATGGTGGGATAGTATTGAGGGGTGAATATGGCTTTGCCTACAAATAAAAAGAGAAGAAAGAAAATGCATTTATCACTTGTCACAAACACTTTTCTGCTAGATCAGGGAGATGATCCATGTGATCTAATTTGTGACAACAAAAATAATAAAGAATGAAGATGAGTAAGATGGACAATGCTCTCTTTAAGCCACTAGGACTGCTGTGACAAATATAAACCATCTACGCAACAACACAAGTATATGTTAAGGTACTGCAAGTTTGTGTGAGTGCAAAAAGAACCTCTTTGAATATGGAACAAGGGCAGGTGATATCAATCACGACCATTTGTCTGGTTTTCTGGGTCACGCTGGCTGCAAATAGGAGATATTTTCCCCCCCAAGTGTGGCTGAGTTTTATAGGAAAAGAGAAACTCTATAAACTGAAGTGGAGCAGTCTGTTTCCCCTCCTTCAGAAAGGTTGGCACACATGTCTGCTGCATCTCTGTCTTCATGTAACATTAACTATATGAAAGACATTTTAAAGCTCGGCACTCGTGATCCTGAGAAATTTCTTGTGTCACTCCTGATCTCACTCTTCAGAATCACCACAGGGCACCGTGTTTTTGTGATACCTACAGCCCACCTTTGACAGCGCTCACCTTTTTCATCCCCCATAATGATTCGAAATAAAGCTGGATATGTTTGAAATGAGGATTTGTTCTCTGAAAGTAATTAGGAGCCGATGTCCACAGAACTCATAAAAGGTATTGGTACAATGGTGGTAACCATAGAAACCTTGTGGCTGGAGTGGTCTTTTGAGAGACATGCTTTAATAATATATTGGCCAAGCAGAGAAGGCAAATATAATATCACTCTATAGAAATGCCACTCAATGAATAGAACCTGTGTATAGGAAAACATATATACTGCTAAAAAAATCAAAATCAACACTGGAGTTTTGATGCAAAGCAGCCGAAAGGCAAAAACATATCACCTGTGCTACATTAACTTGTAAGATGATACAAATATCATCTACAACCAATTTCTCCTGGAATTAGAATTACAAATTGAAATAGTATGGAAGTCCAATACTTCTTTCCGTGACTTGAAGCACAACACTACTTCTCTGTGTGCAATAATAGCTGCAGCACATGAAACTGGCATTGCTTAGCAACCAGCAGCATAAATTGCATTTCCTCCTAACTTTTGAATGCATACCTAACCATGTACAAACACCTCTTTGAAAACAGATATATTAACCCTTTCACAAAGGGGTTGAAAACACATTCTGCAGCAATTACACTGCAGGGCTGCTGACACATGAAACGGGGGTGAACCATATATGTGCTTTTATTCTAATGGATATTTTGGTGTTAATAAGTGGGTGCCTTTTAACCAGCTGCCATTGGCCAAATGTTATTACTGTTTATGCGCTGGATCTTTAGCTCTCTCGACTTGATTCAGTACATCAGTACAACATACACAAGACTAGGGTAGGTAAAGTTAGGGTTTTGTTGTTTTTAGTGTTTTAGGCTGGGAGTTGCACATAGTAAATCAGTGGCACCAAACGTGGTAGGAGGTTTGAGACCATTCACGATTACGGTCTGTAGCTGAGGCAGGTAGGCTGTTTTTAAGTTGGCATTGTGTGTACACCATATGTGTGCATATGTCAGTGTTGATGGATGCTAATGAAATCCTTGTGAGGTGAGTGTTTTGTGCTGTGACCTTTAGTGTTGTGGGGAATATGGTGTTTTGTTGGATCACTTGTGAGTGTTGTTGGCCAGGTGATGGCAATAACACTGTGGGGTGCTGAGCCACCCTTGATGTGATCATTGTGTGGCCATAGCTCTCCATTTTGTGGTTGGTCACTAGCGTGCTTGATTTACTGAACTTTTTGGATTAAAGTAACTTGTTGTGGTATAGGGCCACTTGTATGTGACTGTTTGTGTGGTGGAGACGACAGATCACTTAGTTGTGATTATTTGTTGCTACTTTTGGTTTTGTGTTGTAGCAGATCATGTAATCATTTTGCGTTTGTGACTGTTGTGCTCCTTTGTGTTGGTCACATGTTACCTTTTGTGTGTGTTCAGTGTGGCAACTTCAGATCCTCATGTAGGGGCATCCATGCTTAAAGATGCCAACTTATTTTTGAGGGATCAAAGCTTCAGAGGGACTTTTAATAAATTTAGGGGTCCTAGAGGAACCCTTTTAAAGGAGGAGGTGTTACGTCCCTCTGCAGCCTCTAATCTGCTCAGTGCGTTCAGCTGGTGCTAATTGGCCACACCTAGTCAGGTGTGGATAAAAGCATACCTGAGGCAAGCTTCCCGGGAGCTCACTTGTCTTTACCTTGGTGGCACCAGCCGTTTTAGCCGACCTGATATTCCATTTTAAGACAAAACCTCTGTTCACCTACACTCTGGTATTCGTCTCCTTTTTTTATGTTGCGGCTTTGAGCCGGGTCGTAACAACAACCAAGCGGCAACCTCTGGGGATGAAAAGATGAAGACAGGTCAAAAGTGCCTGAAATAATGCCTTGAATGGCCTTGAGACTGGTTCCAGACTCAAGGGGCTCACTTATTAAAAAAGAAAAAAATTTAAAATCCATCTTTAGGAGAGAAATAAACATTTTTACTTCCAGGGAAAAGAAATTGTTTGGTCTCTACTCTTCAAAACAACTTGAGTATGACTTTCTAACCCCAGTTATATTAATGTTTAAAGTTCTGAATCATTATGAGCTACTTTGAGGGACAGGTGGGAACAGTCTGGTTAACTAAGTGTCACTCAAGCTAATTCAAATTGTTTTGGTCTTTTCAAACATTTTTAGTGCAATTACCTGACAATTACATGGGTTGCTCAGCAGTTAATTGCACTGATAGCCAATACAATAGGTCAGTGCCTCGGTTTTGGGTACTAAAATACTGAGTGTTTTATATATTTTATAATTATTTGGGTATTTTATTTGTTATGGTTTTCTTTTGTAAGTTAACCAGTAGCAGGTGTGGAGCAGGTGTTTTTTTTTTTAACCAAGGATGCAGGTTGCTAAGCCAGGTACAGCATCAGTTGTTATTTTCAGCTTGGACCCTTCACCTCAGTTTGGTCACACACACACACGTGATATTGTAATGACTGTGGACACTTATCAGACACAGTGTATAATAAAACATCTGCAATAACACATCTGTAAAGAGAGAAGGACAGCAGCAGTGGCTTTCTCACTCCTTGTTGCAACATTTTTGCTCCATGCTTTTTCTGCAAATGAGCTATTTTTCAGAAAATATAGATAGAAGGGAGAATGATGAGTAATGAAGTAGTTGGTCTCTAAATTTGTATGCAGTAATATGAAATGATATCTGATTTAAAGCGTATGTACATTTGGCTCCTTGTTATTTATATGGCTCATGTCTTTATAGAATACACTGTCACATCTTTCTGTGCATTATGTTTACTATATTTCAACTGAATGATAAATTGCCAGTGATACACCCCCACTGTTGTATTTTCATTTTCCATTTCTTTTCCATTTACCTTTGTCCTGCTTTAAACAATCACAATATTGTTTGCTTTGTTTTTAAAAGTTATTCTCTTCTTCTTTTCTTTTTACACTTAAAAGTAGAGTTTTTATTTGAACACTATCCACCAATCACCTACACATCATCTAACAGGCACCTGACAATTCAGATATGATTTGCAATAAAACCGTCTGCGTGATGCTCTGCTTTGCTCTCTAACAAACAAAAGATCTCGATTAAGGTTTTAGGATTTGCCTTTTTTTAAGCAGAAGATAGTTACAGAGGTTCATATGGATCTTAACCACGCAACTCTCGAGAGCTCCATTCAATTTGAATTTAAAAGCAGCTCCATGGTACCTTTTTTGCCCTGAAATTAATTATTATTATTCGTCTTTGTCTGTAGTAACATTCAGTTCTCTTCGTAAGTCTCGGGTGCAGACACTCTACGCTGTTATTCAATTAGCCTATGAGTAGTCCAATTTTAACCCGACGCTATAAGAAGCACTGAGCCGAGTGAAAAGACACTTAAATTTGTCCAATTCCACAATTCTGTGGATTTGAATAATCATCCTTCTATACCTGCTGATTGGCTCTGAAAATCTGTTGGTATAATATAGCAACACTACGCAGAAGATACGCTTCTTTGTATGCATTTTTATCCTTATTCAACGTAGACCTTGGAATAAATACTAGAATAAGAAGGAAAAGAACCCAGATTAATACAGGAGTAATATATTATTAATGCTACATCTCCCTATTTAACTGACCATTTGTCACTAAAATTGAAGTGGACCTCAGCTGCTAATCGGATAAAGTAATCACATTCTTAATGTTTTCCAGAATGGTAGTGAAAAGACCTTTGAATCTGCTCAACACATTTTTAGAATGATGCTTTAATGATTACAGGAACTTTTTTTATGCTACAGGTTCTGTTGATGTGTTTAAATGTAGCTAAAAAAAATCAGTTCAGATCTGTACCTAAATTTAAATCCTGACATCCTCCTACTGACCACGGAAGATCACAAGTAGGCCAAGTGCTTTCAGATGAACATGTCATTTCGTTTCACGAGTGGCACTCTTTTGGTTGAGAGGAAGTATAAGGTGAAAGATATTTCACGGCAAATGAAAACATTACTTCAGGTTTATGACTTAGCAAGCGCAGACTGGAAGATGAAGAAAAATGGACGTGATATATTTGACCCTTCGTTGAGCCCCGGTGTCACAGCGATAGCAGCACAGGTCAAAATGACTGTCAAGCCTTTCATCGAGTTCTACGGCAGAAATACTGACACCAAACAACAACTTCTGGTGTTTCACCACATATATTCTCTGCTAGTGAGAGGAATATTTCAAAGCTCATTCCATGCAAGACAGCTGATGCGAGTTATCAGCTGCCGCACAAGTAAGTAGCCTGTTTTTGGAGAAGTGTGCCTCTGCAGGATGAAGTTGTTAAGGATCACTGGTCACATTCTGACAGAGGTAGGGGCAGCAATATGTTTGGCCATCATATTCTTATTAATTATTGTTGGGTGGACAAAAATTAATCTATTTTAGACACTTCATAGACTTGTTATTGAGGTAACATTAAAGGTTTTGATGTGTTTGCTAATTTACTGATCATATTGGTTTATTGGCTACAATATGAATCTTATGCGCAAGTTCAAAAGCAAAATCTGTAATCACTCATCTGCCTGCTTTCCTGGGCGTTAGGTTGCTTTTCTGTTCTTTATATCTTTATATCACTACCAATTTCCCACACTGTCAATCTCAATATTATCCTCATTACTCTAGTCGAGTTATCTTCCTGTTCACTTTGAGTCAGTCAGCCTCCCTTTTGCCTGGTTTAAGTCTTTTCAGACTCTCATTCATGCAACCCACCTCCTCCCCATCTCCACCTCAGCCAGACCTGTATTCAAGCCTTAGTCTTCATTTTCACCACCACCAGTGTCTTGACTACAGAGGTTTCTGTCCTAAATCGTAACACCGCAGGGATTCCTTTGTGCCATGAATGGTCATCGGAGTCTAATCACCATATACATTCATTTCTCTAGCTCAGTAAACAATTCTCAGTCCTCTCAAGTGAACCCCTCCTTTGATGAAAATGTATTAGTTACTGTGAGAAATTACTTTGAGAAAAAAGACAACTATATAATGGTATACATACACTATCAACTCCACTTTTCAGTAATAGTACTTATCTAAGAGAGAAGAAACTTCATGAACTGACTCGTGGCATCCTATTAAAGCGCACGATCAAATTCAGTGAGCTCATTAGAACAACCCGCTCGTTCACAAATGTTTGTGAGAGCAGAACGCATGGCTAGGTGCTTGATTTTATAAACATATGGTAATGGGATTAGAAAGAGCTGATTTCAAAATTAAGAGGTTTGTTTGGGGTGCAGGGGGTTGAATGTAGGGAGCAATTTAAATGTAAATGGTATAAAACGTTATGATAAATGACTTGTTCTATGAAAACACAAATATTTATAAAATTCCTTAGAATAGTTTTTTGATGTGGTGAATAGATATGTTGGCAATTAACAAGTGAATGAGCGGCTTCAATTATTAAATCAGTACCAACACTGAAATGAGTCATTACTTCTCCTATAAATAATAATAATAATAATAATAATAATAATAATCTAGGTACTCATGTCACCAAAATAGAAGACAGAGCCACGAGACATAAAGCATGTACTCTTCTCAGTGTTGTGTTACGACTTCGGCCATATGTAACCAGGTTTACTGTCAGAAGCCTCACGCCAAACGTTCACTTCATACCTTCTGTCAGGAAGCAGGTGCTAATTAGTGAAGTCAGGTGGGGTTGCATTTAATTGGAATGAAAATACGCAGACGCATGGGTTTCAGTAGCACACTGAAAAGAAATACCACTGAGCAGCAAAATCTTTGAAAGTGTCATACTGACAGAAACATATGCTTTGGTGGAAAACAGATTGAAAGAGGGAAAAACTGCAACATCAAGCTCTGCGATGGCGCCATCAAGAACACAAAAGCGACTGAAAGATGTCCACTACGCTGTGTGTTTGAGCTGCGATACGACGCTGTCGAGTTTATTGGACAAACGCTATGTCATGTGACCACACTGGCACTGTTGAGCTTTTCTTCAGTGCTGGACTTAAATTCTTTTTTTTGCCTAACTTCTGAAATAAAACTGAAAACGTTGCAATTTTTTTCTTGGTGTCTAAATTATTTATTCATTAAATTTGTATACTTTATGATGTACTCGGAAATTAATTTTGCGCTTAACTTCATATATGCAAAGTCCACTTAATAAGGGGATTGGCTTATGCATTTTATTCATTGTCTGCACAAGGCTGGTTTTAAAGCCTTAGAGGATAAAGATATTTCTTTGCTGTTGTTAACTAATCCCAAAAGATCAAAGCTAATGATATGTTAATTTAGCTCCGAGTATGCAACATGTCTGCGTCTGTGTCTCTCAGTTTCAAGAACACATAGTTTCCTTCCTAGACATACAGTATAAGTATAAATAATTTCATTTTAAACAAGATCGACTGTAGCTTTAGCAAACACGGGTCACTAGTGATTATGGGGACTGTTTTGAGTGACAAAATAACTCCCATCTTTACCCTGGTGAGTATTTCTGGCAGCAGAATAGCAATGGCTGACTCAAAATATGCTGCAGTGGTACTGAAGGTGCATATGTCCCATTGCAACAGTTTGGTTAAACTGTTTTTTAATAGTTTTTGGACAACAGCAGAGCTTCATGACTCTGTGGAAAAAGCTATATCAGCATTTAGAGCCTCATAATATTTGTTAAAAGCTTCAATTCATAATTGTTTTTGTTCTAGTATTACATTCATATTTTTTAAATGTAGATTTATTCATTAACAGTCCTTTAACTTTTTTTTTCAAACTTCCATTGAATCACTCAGTGGTGGTACCTCTGTTACAGATAAAGTAATACTACACCAAGGAGACAACCAACCATGTTGCAAAATACACCAGAACCAAAGCTCATGAAATAATACAACAACCATACTGGATGTTACATTGTAACAGTATCAAGAAATTATAGCCAAGTCTAAAAGTGAGCCGAAAACTCTCGGCCCTGCCCATCTGTTTGATGTCCTTCATGTAATGTGTAGTATCTTTTATGGCCTCTAGCAGAGGGAAGCTTGTTTAATGATTGTTCGTTATTTTTGTTGGATCAATTAGGAAAAAACAAAAAACAAAGCCAGCACCAGCAAAACATTCTAGTAAATGCAAACAATGAAATTCACAATAATCCATGTGTCTCATGACACATCCAATTGTTTTTGTTTCTATAGCATATACCATTTCTTTCTCCTGGTTTATTAGCGACTGCGACATTACGGGGTGTGGAAACAACTTCATCCCTCATCCTGCAGCGATCGTAGCTCAAGAGTTGGGAGTTCGTCTTGTAATCAGAAGGTTGCCGGTTCGAGCAGCTCAGACAGTCTCGGTCGTTGTGTCCTTGGGCAAGACACTTCACCTACCGCCTACTGGTGTTGGCCAGAGGGGCCGATGGCGCGATATGGCAGCCTCGCCTCTGTCAGTGCGGCCCAGGGTAGCTGTGGCTACAACTGTAGCTGCCTCCACCAGTGTGTGAATGCGAGAGTGAATGAATAGTGGTATTGTAAAGCGCTTTGAGGGGTCCCAAAAAGCGCTTTATAAATGCAATCCATTATTATTATTCATGTCCTTGTTGAAGTTTTTACACCTACACCAAAGTCTACACCAAGACTTTTTCCTAAAGACATACAATGGCTGCAAGCAAAAAAATAAGCATGTGGCAAAAGTACTCGTGAATTGTCAGGGTTATGTGTCTGAAGGTTCAAATTACGTATAGTGGTACCCTTGATGTGGTTTCGAGGGCTTTGTATTTTTCCTGCTTGGACTGTCATGATGTTCGACCCTGTCAACATGCAATTTCATGTTCATTTCATTTTTATATATTACATATACAGGGTGGGCCATTTATATGGATACAGCGTAATAACATGGGAATGGTTGGTGATATTAAAGTCCTGTTTGTGGCACATTAGTATATGTGAGGGGGCAAACTCCTCAAGATGGGTGGTGACCATGGTGGCCATTTAGAAGTCGGCCATCTTGGATACAACTTTTGTTTTTCCAATAGGAAGAGGGCCATGTGACACATCAAACTTATTGGTAATGTCACAAGAAAAACAATGGTGTGCTTGGTTTCAACGTAACTCACAATCATCACTTTAGGTTTATAGAAAATGGGCTGATAAAAGGAAGCCACCAGCAACTCAACCACTCATTACAACCAGGGTATGCTAAAGAGCATGTCTGAATGTTTAGCACATTGAACCTTGAAGTAGATGGGCTATATCAGGAGTAGACAACACCAGCTGTCACTCCTGTCACTTCTAAAGCTATAATTCAGCAGGATAACACTTTGCCACTAGATCTCAACCCAGCAGAGATAAAGTATAATAGTATCATGTCAGTATGGAACAAAATATCTGAGGAACGTTTCCAGCACTTTGCTAAATCTATGCCACAAAGAATTAAGGCAGTTCTGAAAGCAAAAGGGGGTTCGACACGGTATGATGTAACTAATAAAGTATGTTTCTATCACTGGTTAGAATTTGAACAGATAGAGGATATAGTACTTTGCACGAAGCAGTAGAAGTATTATTAAGGTTTTGAAGAGGCAGACAATTTATCTGAAGCATCATTAAAAGTTCCCTGTAACATGAACTGTAGTATGTAGAAGCAGCATGGCTGTGCTTTGTAAAAGAGGACTATTTGTGGAATCATTAAATGGTTTTACAAGAAAAAAAAAACCCAGAATGGCTTTTTAAATGTGACCGAGGAAACTCTTGTAGGGAAAAAAACGTGGAACCGTTTTAGCAATCTCTGAAATGCAGTACCAGTTGTGTGAAGATTTTTAGCCTCTCACTGAAGTGCAGCCAGATGGGAGTTGGTACAGTAGCTCACCCCTGGCAGGGATGTGGCCTTCGCACACATCCATGCCTCACACACAGAAAACAGAAAGCTTTTGATTTCAGATACCAAACAATCTCGTCTGTCACATTCTTACATCATTAGCTTGAAACCAACCGTATGAACTTAAAATATTAAGAGAGTCTTAAAAACATCCTCGACATATGCCAACCCATGCCAAGGTGATGGAGGAGTTGTTGGAGAGGGCTTGAACAGAGACTGACATATTCAGCTTACCTGCTCTGGGCAATAAATATGGAGCCTGTTCCAAAACTGATAAACTCTGTCCACTGGTAGTGTTTACACCAGACTTAAGCCTTGACATATGTTTTGGAAATGAACATCTGCTGAGGCTAGCGATAATCCTATAGGCAGCCCATTAAACACCCGAGGTTCACAGATAAGATATTCAGTATCCCTATATTCCCTCTCAGCCCCTATCATCTTGAAACTGATTTCCAATAACACGCATGGGTCTGAACTCTTAAGCTGTCTCAGGCTAATGCTACTTATCTGGCCTAAAACATTAAGCAAGGTCTTTTCAGAGGTTAAATTCACACTGACTACCCCAATAAACGCTTTAATCATCTCACTTAGTGTCAATGACGGTTTCTCCCATTTATCTGAAAAATCCAGCAGATGGATTTTTAGAGGGGCGCGAGAATAGTGGGTTCACTTTCAACTAAATCACTAATCTCATCTGTGGATTTCACAGACAGATAATACTGGCTGTGTTTTTCATTCAGTCATATTTTATGTGGTCTTATATTGTAAAGCTGCCACGAACTAAGTGATTATCATTTACTGTGCATATCACCGCTATGAATCACATCAATTTATATTTTGCTGCTGTGAGGTGCAGATGCAGTTTTTTCCCCAGTGAACTTTCTAAACTGTCGGTTAATATGATGCACAGTGTAGTACAGATGTTTTCTTTATAGAAAACAGAAAATCACAGTCTAAGCGTTGAATAGTCTCGGGCGAGCAGGTCATTAAGGCGATCACACCAACTTGCATCTTGAAGGGTTGGTTTTATTATACATCTTTTGCTTCTCCTCGAGACCTTCATTTCAAACTATTAACCTCCTAGGACCTGCGTCCACATATGTGGACATCACATTTTGGGTTATTTAGACCAAAATACTCAATTTTGCTCTACAAGGGCCTGATATCCACTTACGAGGACTTTATACTGCTGCTGTTCTATCGAAATTTTAAACAAATATCCTCATATGTGGCTCTCATTTTTCTTAGAAACAAAAATCAGGTAAAAAAAAAATCTGGTCATTCTTTGTTTTTACATTCATTGGGTCCTAATCGGCCCAAATATTAAAGAGAAATTAAAAATGCATGCTGTGGAAGAGTTCGGGTCTTAGGAGGTTAATGCAAAGTTCAGGCACAGGGATATTTTAAGTAATAAGACTGTGAATGCAGCATCCTCCTCCGGTGACAAACGTACTGTCAGCGTGCTTCATGACTCTGACATTTCCGTGAGGACTTGAGAAATGTTAAAACATGAAAGTGTACATGAAGAGGATTATTACCCGTGGGTGGTGGAAAAAAAGGACGATGACAGAGGAGAAGGTTATGTTTGGCGATGAGAGAGCTCTTCATTTACAGAAGACAAAATGTTGTTGGTCGTCCGGTATCTATTGGTGTCACAATAATACCATGTTGATGCCACTTAAATAACACAGAAACACAAGTGCTTCCTTTTAGAATAATGGGCATTGCACGGTGGAAATAAGACAATCATTATCAGTATTTTTAGCACTCGAAACAATGAAAAGTGTGCGTAGTTTACAAAAGCAATGATAATAATAATAACTAAAATATATTAAACCTTTGGCTGTTCTGGGGCGTGCTGTGCAGTAATTAGGTGCATTTACTTCCTCTTAAAGAAATGTGTTTGTATTTTTCTGCAATAATAACATTTTGTGCATTATTTTTTTTTACATGTATTTATTAGGGGTGGGGGAAAAAATGGATACTGTGTAGCATGGTGATATTTTGTTTGCTAATAATGTATCGATACAGGGACAGCAGAAATCGATATTTTGTTACAAAAATGTCCAAATGTGTTTAACTTGTTTTTGGCAGCAATAAACATGACAGTTTACTTATTTTAATTTAAGACATGTTTTATTTGAATTAAGTTTAAAACTTTTTTATTTAATGTAAAATTATATTTTGTTTTAATTTACTTTCAAATTCTTCAGTTGCTGAAGGGGCTGCATAGTTTTCATAAACTGCATAGTTCAGAATAGCTATAATTGTACCAGATGGTTGATTCAGTTAAGTTGGACTAGACTGTAATACAAACCGTTCAGTTTGTCAACAATCAAACTGAAATGAGAGAAAGACTGAGTGTGAGACTTTGATATTAGAGAAAATGAATATTGATAAAGTTTACCTTTATGTACAGAATCTGAATATCGCAAAATATTTAAAAAATTGCAATAATATCGTATCGTGCGTTAAGTATTGTGATAATATCGTATCGTGGGATGTATGGTGATTCCCACCTCTAGTATTTATCCACACAGACGCTCTAAATGTAGTTACCTATTGATTTGCAGGTTAACGCAGTTTACACATGTATATTATATTTATATTATTTATATTATATATATTCTGACCAGCAGTTTTTTAAAACTACTTCTACTTATTGGTGTTACCAGTTTTACTTAAGTAATAGATATAGTGTTTATTCCTCAGCATCTCTGTGTAACAATATTAGAAATTAAAACCACATTATGTGGCTTTAGAGAGAGAAAATGGACCACACAGGTAAACAATGACTTTAATACCATACAGTAAGACAGAGGAGAGCTGCAGATTTAGGCGACCAATTTATATTCTTTTATGCACTTGCTTTGTGAAACGATATTTAAATGAGCTTAAAATTACATTACACAGGAATATTGTTATATGTTACGTCTAAATTAAACATCTGTCGTAGGTTCTAGTTCATGTTACTGCTAAAACTAAGCGCGAACGAACTGATTCTCTCAAGAACATGTGTCGCTGTAGTTTTAGGGTGAAAAACACTCCTGTTAGGTTTAGGTGTCTAGATTAGTGGTGGGAATTAAATAACTTACCAGGTAAAACTGGAGGAGGAGAAACTAATCAGTTTCTCAGTGCTGGAACAATTCTCCTATATCCTGATACGAGATTTATTTTGGCAAATATTCTTTATGGACAAAAGTAATGCTTCACACATCTTAAGTCTTTTCAGCCCCACTGATTTTATCCATTGATTGTATAAAAACCAAGCACCAGCCGAGCAGTCTGCCTTTACAAGCGTTTGTGAAAAAATGGGTCATTCGAATGGAGCTCTAAATATTCCACAATCTACTGTAAGTGGAAGTGTTTAGGAGCCACAGGAACTCAGCCACAAAGTGTCTCAGCACGTAAAGTTGCAGGGCAGGGTCACCGAGGGCTGAAGCACATATATCTGGTGACTTAATAACTGCAGAGTTTGAAGCCTCCTCTGGCATTAACACATCAGGACAAAAACATGCACTGGGCTTCATGGCATGGGTTTCCATGGCTGAGCAGCTCCCGTAGGTGTAATGTGTAGGTGGCCCAGTACTTTTGCACGTATAGTGTGAAAACACCTGTGAGGGTGGACTGTTATTTTAAGCCTGCATGTCAAAAAAGTGCAAGTTTCCCAAACCACCTTTTTTATCCCGTACTCTTTAATATATTCGGATCCATCCATCTATCCATTCCTTTTCTTCCACTTATCTAATTCAGGGTTGCGGGGAGCACTATCCCACCTGACATGGGGCAAAAGGTGAGAGGTGTACCCTCTGTGTGACAGACAACCATTCAAGCTCACATTCATACTTATGGCCAATTGAGAATTGCCAATTAGCCTAACAAATACATGTTCCTGGGATGTATGAAGATGCCAGAGTACCTGTAATGACTCACGCAAGCACAGGGATAACATGTTGACTCCATACAGACATTTCCCCGTATTTAAACCCAGGACTTTCTTGCTGTGAGACAACAGCGCCACCGCCAAGTGGGAAATATAGCATATTTGTATTCACATATCCAGATTATTTCCAGTAGACTAAAAATTTGAACTGAGAAAAGAAAAAAAAAATTATATAAGAAATTCCTGACATCACGTCTGGTGGCGTTTATTGAACTGCATGAGTACAAATACATGATCTCTGAAAGAATTAACTGAAAAGGCATAAATGACAAATAGCCCACCGTACTGCAGTTTTCAAGGCAGGATATGAGGTTGTAGGAGTAAATATGCAGAAAAATTCTTTTCAAAAGAACTTTTCAATGTCACTGATAAACAAACCTCGTTTTTACCTGATAGCAACATATTCAGATTTCCACTCTTATCATTAGCTGTACTATGATGCAAAAACAGAACAGCAACAACAAAAATAAATAAATAAATATCATATAATATTAACTCTAATTTAGTGTTGTACGATAAATCTAAAAATTGCAACATGCAGGCTCTTATAAAAGGGAGAAATATGTAAAATATGTAGAAATGGGAGACGTTATCACTGATATTGATCTATTTTTTCATTAAACCAAAGTCCTGCAACAAGTGCTTGTGTAACAGCCTATATTTTCTGGGACTGTATTATTCACAGCCCACTTCCCTATGATTTACCATCAGGGAAATATATTCATACCTCACTTCTTTCTGTACTTTTTATGATTTGAACAGAGTTGAGAGTCAAGTTGAAATTTTCTATATTCATGAAGCCAAAATAACAGTCTATTGCACAGTGAGCCTGTGGGGGGAAATGGGAAAGAATAACATAACAAATCCAGACAGAGAGAGCCACATAGCTGTGCCACCACCACTTCCAATCTGTAGCCGGAGATGAGTATCAGTCTGGTCAAAGAGCCTTCCTGTGTGCCGGAGCCGTCCTTGGAACTATTTAATCACAACATGGAACACTGTGGCAAATTGTTGCTTTCTGATTGGCCCGCGCTTGACAGCCATGACCATATGGTGGGAAGTGATATACCTACCTGCTATCTTCCCGTGAGTGATGTCTCCAGTAAAAATGATTACTTCATTTAACCACACATTATTCGGTTGGATAGGGGTTGGAGCAAAATAAAAATTTATTAGGCCACTGGGCGGCAAAGCACAGCACGTCAGCTGAGGCTTTGGAGTGTTTGCATCTTACCTCAAATGTGAATATTTTCTTAACAAGATATTTATAGACAAGCTTTAAAAATGAAACATGTATAACTTTAAAATATATTTTTTCAGTTTTAGAGTTTCTTAAAGATTTTTAATATCTGAGATGTAATGAAAGGTGACAAAGCCATTTTGGTCTCAGCATGTTGGTAGAGATCCATATAAAGGGTCATAAGATGAATCCAAGGTGTCCAAAGATAATGGAAATCAAATTTCCATTATCTTCAGAACTATTTAGTCGGCTTATTACATTTTTCCTCATGAAGTATTCTCTGAAACCCCTATTTAGCTTTCACAGGCTTTTGTATTAACAGTCAGTAATTGGTTTCTAATGTGGTTTAATATCAAAATATATGTGTCCACCACTGTTAGTCCTCCTATATGCTTCAATATAATAAGAGAAAGCGTGTTCATTAAGAAATATTTAATTATAAACAAGTAAAACACAGATGTAATCAACAAAAATGTCTTCATAGGACAAAGTGTACAGTAATACAGGCTTAAAATGCTACATAAATGTATGCCAGAAAATATAGGTACGCACACACATATATTCCTGTAACAATATTCTAGAGTGTAAATTGTTATTGTATTTGTGGGGGTGGGTTAAAAGCAGTGTTGGGGAGTAACGGAATACATGTACCGCCGTTACGTATTTAAAATACAAAATATGAGTAACTGTATTCCGTTACAGTTACCGTTTAAAAAGGTGGTATTTAGAATACAGTTACTTTGTTGAAATAAATGGATTACACGGCGGTACTTCCCTGTTTCATATTGTGGCGGATCAGGACTGTTTGGGTTTTGTTTGACAGCTACGTTCTGTTGTTCCAGGCGGCAGCGTTACGGTTGCCATGGTTACAGGGTGACGCTCTCTCTCTGCGTGTTTCCTGGGTGAGAGAGGCCTTTTTGTTGTTGTTGTGCTAAGCTAACAGGCAGAATGCTACAGGTATAGCTCTGAAGAATGTAGCATCATGGGCAGTGTAGTCCGTGCTGCAGGGAGAATGGACTGCCATACACGTTATGTGTCTGTGAGCGAGGGAGGGAGAAAAAGGAAAAGTACGAGCTGTCATCGAGCAGAAACGGGAGCTGGAAGCATGTAAATATAATAATAACCACTGCAGCCAAGAAGAGAGCCTGACGAGCCCAGCTGTAAGTAAGCTATTAAGACTCGACTGTACACCGTGTTCGTGTTTTCCTCCAAAAACAATAAGTTCTGTTGCAGCAGCCTTTCAACGCCTCTCTCTGTCTCTGCTAGCAAAGTTGACCCAGACAACAAAGTAAAGCTAGTTTTCAGCTACGAGCCGACACAGAACCCACCGTATTAGTCAGAGGTCCCTTTACTACGGTTCGGAGCCGCGGACCTTCAGTAACAGTAATAAATCACAGCAATAGTACATTCATGTAGTTGTAAACAGCATGATAATATATTAAGTAATCCAAAGTATTCAGAATACGTTACTCTCATTGAGTAACGTAACGGAATACGTTACAGAATACATTTTGGGGCATGTAATCTGTAATCTGTAATGGAATACATTTTAAAAGTAACCTTCCCAACACTGCTTAAAAGCAAAAAATGCAATAAAATAAAACCAAAATTCCAGCTGAATAGTTCAGAGATTATAGGCGTGTAACTTGGTTATCTTAACTGTCTTAACTAGTAAAATAAGTGCTCACATGCTACATATAAATACTAATGAAGTGACATACAGAAAGCAGAACTCCCACTTATGGCCATTTTAAGTATAGCAAGTGAAAAAAACCCCTGAGAAAGTGTCCTGTTTAGTGATATTTGCCAGACATTTGTACAGTGATATGGAAATTACATTTACATACCACATGTCTCATAGAAGCGCAGATATGTGGCATTTGGGTAAATGTCACCCGAAGGAATAAACAATCTCAGAGTTTCATTGCACATCCACACATCATTATTCATTAGTGCTGAGTGACATACACTGCAATTAGAAAAAATAAGAGTAATATATTGTTAACACCACAAAGCTGCTAATAAATGCCACTAAATGATCTTTGGTGGTAGAAATCTTGTGTTAAATGATGGCAATTTAACACAATTTAACAGGATATAATTCAGCGGTGTGCAGCGTGTAAACTTACTGCATGTCGTAGCCTAGGTCAGCCATAAACCAACAAATTTAATAACGTAGTCATTATGCTTTCCTTCTTGTGCTATTAATGTTGAAAAAGTAGAGTTTTTTTATGTGCCCATTGCGTGTGAGCACAGAGACAATATTAAGTTGCAAAACTGAGTTATTGGTTATTGCTAAGTGAATCCCAAAGACTCTTATTACATTACCCCCTGACACAGACATATATACAGCTGTAAACTGAATATTAAGAACAGCATATGATTATATCAATCTGATATGGTAATTAAAAAAGTAATCTGGAGCTTTCAAAGGCTCACTGGAAAATCATGTGTTTTCCAGGCAAAGATTCAAATTAAATATTAAGTGCTTAGTTCAAGGGCTTTGCTGTAGCTGCAACAATCACTCAGTCACTTTTGTCTCGACAGCCCACAGAATCGTCTTTGTCTTGTTGTAGTTGTTGACCTTGCCAGCTGAAGTAACAGTTTGGTATAGAAATTATGAATTCTCTCCTCCTTCTCCGAGTACAAAGATAAATTCTACAAACAAACTTCTATTTCACTGCCAGTGTGCCCTGTTAAGTACAGAGGCGAGCTGACATGTTTGCTGATAGAGTAGGATGCTGTATTCTGCACTGGCACTCTTGATTCGCCTTATCACTCAGCTATAAATCAGTCATGGCGAGCTATGACAGACAATGTTCTGGACCCAATCATATATTTATTTTTCTGTGTTTACACTTCACCTTTACGATAACTGTTTTATTTTCACTTAGCCACCTACATCACTGGGAGACACACTTTCATCATTGAATAAATGGAGTTTGGTTGAAGACGGACTGCACGCTTCAATTTTCTAGTGAGAGAAAACATTTGCATTATGTTTACACGACTGAGCAATTTACCTCGGACTATAGGCTCGCTTTCTTTCTTTATCAGACTGAGTTTCTAAGGAAATATATTCATCAAAACCGGATAAGAAAACCATCAATATGACGGCGAGTTTACTTAAAGTTTATGCAAGACTATTTCCAAGTTTAGATTGCTGTATTATATCGTAGAAAACACATTTTTTGCTCAATCCATGTGCAAATTTTGTATCCCACACTGTTTATATTCAACATTAATATCCACCAGAAGAAATTTGTAGAACATCTTCAACCCGTTTCCAAATAAAGCATTTCTACAACCTCCTGTTTGTTACAATCCTTTAAGATTGATGATGAGACCTTCAGTCAGCTACAGATATTCCAGTTGTCAGAAGCTATTAGTGAAATGGTTCCCTATGACGAGCAGATTAAATTCACTGCCTCATCTCCTTAAATGATTTGACAAAGTTGAAAAATTAAGCATATTTTGCTCTCATTCAAAATTCTGTGAGGCACATCTTCATGACCCAATAATTGCACTGAGATTTCTGGTGCCTGCAGTAGCCTAAAGTATATAGAAATAGGTCCGTGATTGGAAGGTTATTGGTTTAAACCCTTGATACCACCAGCACCTCGAAGGGGAGGATGAACAAGAAATACCCTCTCTTTCTCACCACCTAATGTTGAGCTGCCCTTGAGCAAGGCAATTAACTACTCTGCACTGAAGACTCAGTGGCTGATATAAGAAGGATGTCTCGGTAGCTCCCAGATGTGAATCAGATGTGAATGCACATCATTATGTGTCTGTGAAGCAGGCCAAGTCTGAAAAAGGTTGTGTGAGATCAGCAAGTTCACTTCCAAAAAATAAAAAGCCAACCTATTTTCATCAGGCTGAGTGCTGCAAGTAACCGTAGAGCTCACGCAGGCGATTGCCAAGGATTGGTTTCAGGAATGATTCGGTTGTTTTTTAATAGATCAGTATGTGCTGGAGTAAATCTGATGAAACAATGATCCCTGCTATTGTTGCAGCCCTTAAAACAACACAGAGTGAAAGCATATCGCTTCACATCCAGCTAAAATTAAAGGTGCACAAGAGCGAGGCTGTAACTTGACTGTATAAAATGAAATGGACTGCTGTTCTCCGTGTAAGCCGATTTCTGCACCGAGCCTTTGTTTGTGAGGGAGGAAGTGCTACTCTGCGACATCACTCTATCGCCAGCAGTGTTTTTGTAGTTCCAGCACCTCCAACAGAGTGATACATCTCCTCCCTCACGGCTCGCTACTCATCAATTTCAGATTGAATTTATTGCTGTATTATGAATCAATCAACGTATTTACTTTATAGCTGTTAACTGGTCATTAAATAAAAATATGGGACAAGGCTTTGACACACTATTAAATGACTGAGATTAAAAAAGCAACTAAAAAAGACAAACAAACAAACCAACAACAATAAAAATGCGTGGGGAGGGGGCCACATCAGTGTTGTTGTATTATTTATAGTTTATGATGTTTTCTCACTGGAGGTTTGTTGACACATCTTTTTTTATTGTGTTTGAGTTTCTATTGAGTTGTAGCAAAAAGTACCAAGTACAATTACTCAAGTCTTCTAACTATATACAGTTTAAAGTACCAGTAATTCTCTATAAGCCATGTTATAAATCCTAAACTTTTAAAATACCTATTTTTATTATAGTTATTGTTATATTTACTTAATTTAATAGAATCTTACCAATATTGACATTCCCATGTTGTTATGCACCCATATTAATAATCTGACAATAGTCATTCTTCTTTATGAGTACTTTGACAGTGCACCTGCAATGCATTAGGCTTTTAGTAGTTTTGCACGTTTACTGAATGCAGAACTTTCACTTACTTCCAATACTTCCAGTGCTGTTGGGAATGTTTTAATTAATTGGCTTTAGTGTGCATTTTTTCCCCCCCTTCTCCTTTTCCTGCCCGGCAGGTGTTGTTGTTTTTATGTATGATTGATTGCTTGTTGTACTTTGTGAGTCTATGCAGGTTTGTTGTCATGTACTTCATTACTTGTCTAAAAGGAACCTTTTTTGGGGGGAAGGGAATTATGGTAGTTAAGATCCAGCGCATAGAAAGAATGGACCAGTAACCAAAACAACTCAGCATACACAAGTTGTTTGCTCACATGGTTTAGTATTAAAATGTAATATAATATATACACTATAAGATTTAAATTATAGTAAAATGGGAGACTAGCAGAAGCTCTGAAGTGAGGTAATGATAGGAATAAATTGCAAACAGCTGCTATCTCACTTTGAATAATTTAACCTCCATCAAAGTTGGTTAAAACACACTTCTGCCTCAAATATGTTTGCAGTTGGGACTGTGCAAAGCTGTTTGTTTGTTTTAAGTCCTTTGGTTTAATAAGGCTGCAAATATTAGTTACACTAGAGATTGCATTCTATCTGTGCTGGAGCTCTGAACTCAGGAGAGTTCAGAGGCAGGAAGAGATCTAACCCCAGAGCATGAGATTTTTAATTGCTATGGCATAGCTCACACCATCGGGCCTCATTTGCATGTTCAGGTAAAGGAGCAATTTGGTCTGATGCATTGACACAGATCATTTCCCTTCACCTCTTCTTGAGCTTCTCACCTCACTTCATCAGCAGAAGGTGGACAGGCAGAGAGAGTAATATACTGAACCCATCTGTTCATCTGTCAGACCTTTTCTCCGCACAATTTATAGCACATCTATTTGTTGAGGTGCCTTCCCTCCTACAGAGGCCCCGAGAGAAGCTGCAAAAGTGAACAATTCTCACACCGGTTTCACAACCTGCAAGGGTGATTTGATGAGTCGAGCTGGATCATTTGTGATGGAGGCTTCACATGCATTCTAGACTAATGGCAGTCAAGGCTACAAATTGCACCCACTTACACCCATATCTTGGTAAGCCTACTGTCTGATCCTGTCTGAGAGCAGTGTGCCTGACTCCATCGAGACAGGTGTGTTTCTGGCAGCTCCCTCTGAAGTATTGTCAGGCATCTTTTAGCAGTTCCAGGCTTTTCAAAGGCAGCCAGAAAGACAGGGTGGCTGATCCTGAATCCGCGAAACCAGTTGCTTCCTTTGATTTTCCTGCTAGGTTCACTTGGTTTGGATTATGAAGTCATCTTTATATGCACACCCATATTTTCTCCAGCATGAAGCCAGAATATGTGCCATCTGACACAACCTCTAAAACAACTGCTGATTAACAACAGAAGGGCAATCAATTCCCTCTGTGAGCAAGCTCAGGCTTCACCATTACTCTTATGGCAGACATATGGTCATTTTTTCACTTTGCATAAATTATAATCGTGTACACTTCTGTGCCTGTGTTGGAGGTCTTCCACTAGAGTTGCCACACTGCATTAATGCCCAACATCGGGTTTCAGATATGTATTTATCGAGCAACTTCAAGACCTGGAAAAAGGTTCGTTTTAATGTTTAGTTTTTATCATAAATAACCTTGACTTGCACTGAGATAAAACCACTCGTGCAGACTATAGTTTTCTGCATACCGACAGGACAAGTATTTAGTACTTAGTTATGATATATGCATGGAAAAAGACAGCAGACATAGTCAAACCTCCTACGACAGCCAAAGTGTTCTTATTAGTCCAAAGAGCCATCCCACTAGCTACTTCCACGATGATAGGTGTAATCGCATGCACATACACACTTCATCTCCAGAACTTTAAGCACTGACTATCTGAATATTTACGTGATCACTGTAAAACTGCCAACTGTCTCTGACTCTTCTCCAAAACTGCCTCTCCCTGCTCAATCTTCTCTACAGAGCGTCACTCCACATGAAGTCACACTCACAGGACGAGGGTATAAATATACAGGCAAGGATTGGATGGTACAACGACTCACTGTGGTTTCACAGCAAGAAGATCCTGGGTTTATGCATTCAGTGATGAGTTTGTTTACTCTACTCAAACTGTTTTTACCACCCCAAGTAACATACATGTTGGACATAAGGAATACTTGGCCAAGATGGAGTCCCAAGAACAGGAGCTGTCCCCTAGCGGTTATATGATGCTACCCACTGCTTATAAATAATTAGAATCCATCCATCCATCCATCCATCCATCAATGGGGTCTCCTCCGGGTAGGACATGCATGGAATAAGGCCAAATACTCCGATCTTCTGAAGCAGCTCCAACAAGATACACCAAGGGATGGAGTAGACTGACTCCCATGCACTCTTGAATATCCTTGAGATGATGGAGTTGGTCCAAGGTTTGTCATTGTTCCTATTGAATCTGAAATTCCACTTATAGCGAGACTCTCCTCTGTAGATCTTCCCAATGCAATTGCTCTAGAGCAGGGGTGGGCAATCTCAGTCCACGAGGGCCGGTGTCCCTGCAGGTTTTAGATGTGTCCTCGAACCAACACAGCTGATTTAAATGGCTAAATTAGCTCCTCAACATGTCCTGAAGTTCTCCAGAGGCCTGGTAACGAACTAATCATGTGATTCAGGTGTGTTGACCCAGGGTGAGATCTAAAACCTGCAGGGACACCGGCCCTCATGGACTGAGATTGCCCACCCCTGCTCTAGAGGGAAGGTTGGAGATCCCCATCCATCTCAGGGAGTTAACTACCTCAGTGACCCGACCCCCAGCCATCGTCCCTCTGAGACCATGCTTTCTCTATGGAAACCTATGGATTTAAGAGATCCTTAAAGTATTTCTTCTAATGCTGGACTACATCCTCAGTTGAAGTAAGCAGCACCACACCCAGACTGAACACAGTGTGAATAGATCACAGCTTTACTTTTTTTAAAATGCTAGAATCGCTTCGAGGCTGACTGAAAGTCTTGTTCACCGAACTCCTTTGCTACCCAAATTTTTTTCTTCAGCTACTGCCAGGGTCTCGCTTTACCTGAGTTCCCAACTCCCACACAATAACCACGTCTGATAGGACTCTTCAGCTTGACAGCTCTGTACACCTCGAACATCTGGTTTGGGGATTACTACCATGATGGTACTACTACTACTACTTCTGATGATGGTGCAGCAATCTGGGGCAGATACAAGTATTACCCACCAGTGAGGCAAGGAGCCTGAACCCTTGTTTTAAGAGCTAGTTTCACCAGCTGGCAAGTGGACCCCTAAGGGCCTCTCCCATCAGCTTTCAAAAGGTATTAAATATACATTGCCAACAAACATTTCACCCTACCCCTACTGTGTGCACAAGAGGGCAGGTCCATGCTGTGCCACTAAGCCCCATGGGCTAAGGCGCAGCCACCAGGTGCTCTCCCTTGAGCTCCAGGGCAGGGTCCTGTAACCCTGTGCAAGGCAGGTCTCTCTTCTTAGGAGTTTTGTGAATTGCTCTTCTGGCAGCACGGTGGCACGGTGGTTAGCACTGTTGCCGCACAGCAAGAAGGTTCTGAGTTCAATTCCACCATCCGGCCGGGGTCTTTCTGTGTGGAGTTTGCATGTTCTCCCCGTGTTTGCGTGGGTTCCCTCCAGGTACTCCGGCTTCCTCCCACCGTCCAAAGACATGCAGCTTGTGGGGATAGGTTAATTGGATCATCCAAATTGCCATTAGGTGTGAATGTGCGAGTGAATGTGAGTGCGAATGGTTGTCTGTCTCTGTGTGTTAGCCCTGCGACAGACTGGCGACCTGTCCAGGGTGTACCCCGCCTCTCGCCCTATGACAGCTGGGATAGGCTCCAGCGCCCCCCGTGACCCTGAAAAAGGATAAGCGGAAGTGAATGGATGGATGGCTCTTCTGGCCCTTCATTTGGCTTTGGAGACCCTAACTGACAACACAGCACCCAGGATCAATGGGACACATAAACCGCTCACCACAGTAAGTTGGTGATTTACAGAGGAGGGAATGGGAATGTGTTTGAAAATTACCACTATCACTGTGCAAAATCTGGCTCTAAAACCTTGTGTACATACAACGACAGAAATGTGTACACACATTCAGATTTTTACAACTGTGCGTATTGATTTCCCTGTCTTATAAAAGCATTCCACAATGTTCAAACCTAATTTCCATTTTCCATTTTTGGCCACGATTGCATGCATACACTCCCTTATTTCATTAATTTCATCAGTTGCAGAGAAAATCACTGTTTGCACCGTAAGTTATTTGACACAGCAATGAAAAGAACAAGAAAGAGAAAATGCAATATCACCAAGTGTAGAACTGATACATAGAGAAGTGTAGAAAAGAAATGCCTTTTATTCTGCAACCTGTCTGCTTTGGAATCACAAACAGAAGAAAAAACTATTAAAGGAAAACAGTAATCCAGGCTATCAGCACTCTAGGTTGCAGAGAAAAGAACCCATGCAGAGAAAGAAAAGCACATCGGTTCACACATTGAAAAGTAGACTGCATAGCTGCATAGTACAGAAAAATACACTATACTGATAATAATAATGCTGCAGCATTTAATCCAAAATGCTGCAGCAAGAGTCCTGACAGGGACTAGAAAGAGAGAGCATATTTCTCCTGTTTTGGCTTCCCTTCATTGGCTTCCTGTTAAATCCAGAATTGAATTCAAAATCCTGCTCCTCACATACAAGGTCTTAAATAATCAGGCCCCATCTTATCTTAATGACCTTGTAGTACCATATCACCCTATTAGAGCACTTCGCTCCCGCTCTGCAGGCCTACTTGTTGTTCCTAGAGTATTTAAAAGTAGAATGGGAGGCAGAGCCTTCAGTTTTCAGGCCCCTCTTCTGTGGAACCAGCTTCCAGTTTGGATTCAGGAGACAGACACTTTCTCTACTTTCAAGATTAGGCTTCAAACTTTCCTTTTTGCTAAAGCATATAGTTAGGGCTGGACCAGGTGACCCTGAATCCTCCCTTAGTTATGCTGCAATAGACGTAGGCTGCCGGGGATTCCCATGATGCATTGAGTTTTTCCTTTCCAGTCACCTTTCTCACTCACTATGTGTTAACAGACCTCTCTGTATTGAATCATATCTGTTATTAACCTCTGTCTCTCTTCCACAGCATGTCTTTTATCCTGTCTTCCTTCTCTCACCCCAACCAATCACAGCAGATGGCCCCGCCCCTCCCTGAGCCTGGTTCTGCCGGAGGTTTCTTCCTGTTAAAAGGGAGTTTTTCCTTCCCACTGTCGCCAAAGTGCTGCTCATAGGCGGTCATATGATTGTTGGGCTTTTCTCTGTATCTATGAAGCGCCTTGAGGCGACATTTGTTGTGATTTGGCGCTATATAAATAAAATTGAATTGAATTGAATTTAATAATAACAAGCCTGATAAAGTTTAGCACTTGTAAAATCTAAACAACCTAGGAAGGTGTGTTTGGAAGCCGGAGGTGGGGGGCAGCTGTCAATAGGGCCATATTTTAGTTATTGTTTCTCCACAAATACAGGTTCCTGGGTTATTACAAATGATACGGAGGTTTATCAAACCAGGTCCGCTTAGTTCTGGAAAATTCTTTACTGAATTTAGTCAAATGTAAGCTCAAGGTAATGTGAACTTTTATTTCTATTAGTATTTGACACATTTGCAATTTTAACTCAGATTAAATCATTTTAAAAATCTGTGGTAATGTGTGGTCCGTCTCCGTCACTGAAGTTTTTAATGATTCTGACTTATATACTATTCCCTCCTGAAAAAACCTTTTGGAAGTTAACGGCAAAATGTTTCTACAGATGTTGAGCCAAGCATCAGCCTTCCATGGCACATCCGTTTGGAGTGACAGGCTGCCGTTCTGATTTAAGCTAATAAAAAATAACCTCTACTTTGCCTCGAGACCCGACGTGTTGCATGTGGGTATGCGGGAGGAGCAGCAATTTATTTCTTCACAAGGGGTCACTTGTATTTTTAATAATTCATCCGGCATATGTTGAGATGTCAGCTGCTATGCTTTGATCAAAAGCCAGGCTGTCTCTTGCTGAGCCATCAATTTCCAATGAAAGTATTTGGACTTCAGCACACACCTGTCATGAATGTAGCGAAGAGATCGTTCTTATAATCCATGAGTTTTAAAAAAAACTTTTATAAGACTTCTGTAAATAAAGTTTATTAGCATTTTTGTATTGTTGTAGTAAGTAGATGGCAAAGCAGTTGTTGAGAGAGGCAGAAAGAAATGCCTCAGAGAGAACAAGGCTGAAGAAGTGGAATTTTCACATCTACTGCCTTCTGCTGCCCTCTTGGGATGTCTAAGCTCTGGCTCTTCTCTCTTGGCCTTGGTTTCTTCTCACTGCCTGCCAATGAGCTTTAACAGGAAAACTTTTAGTTGGTTCTAGGTCATATTAGGTCTATCACTTCCCTCCTCCATGTTACTGGATTTACTGCTCACTTTGCTGTTTGCATTTTGGTGATTTGCCATATTTTTCAATTGGAGTGCAAAGCTGTTGCTGTTTCTCTGATTTGTCTGTTAGGGAGGACTCTGTACTTTAATTTCTGTTCATCTGGAAATTATAAGGAAGAATTAATTTTACTCACATCCTGGTGATAACTTTGTTTTTTTATTTACACTTCACATGTTACTACAGGTGATAAGTGGGTGTGTTAAGATGAAAAACCTCCAGAAGTGGTCACATCCTTCTGCATGGCATCATAGAGGAGCTTATTCACATCAAATTAAAGAAGAAATACAACAGATTAAAATCAAAATTATATACTCCTTAGGGAATAGGAGACAAA
This sequence comes from Neolamprologus multifasciatus, assembly GCF_963576455.1. NCBI lineage: Eukaryota > Metazoa > Chordata > Actinopteri > Cichliformes > Cichlidae > Neolamprologus > Neolamprologus multifasciatus. Next base: position 34,263,516 of record NC_140440.1, read on the forward strand.
GACGCAGGTCTGCTAAAAATACACATTAAAAATTTCTTTTATTTGTACTTTCATGGAAAGTTGTGATATTGCATCTGACACCAGTTTTTCAAGAGCCAGTTTAGTATTCATACAAACATAATTAGATTGTAAGCGGACAAAGATATTTCCCACAAGGTAGTAAAGGGTAGTTGGATAATAAAGTTATGTTTCTATGGCAACTGCTGGCACCGATAGAATATCAAGGAAGAGTGAAGAGCAGAGGAGGGAACAGACAAATTCATGAGGATCTGTGTCTCCTAAAAACGATACTCTACCATAACCAAATTCTTTCTTTCTTTTTTTAATGTGCATATTTTGAATCGTTGTATAAAAAGCTTTTATTTAGTGTTTTGAAACGATTTATAGCATCATACTGTTATAGTAAAATATACAGCATCCTTTAGTAACCTAATCCTTCTTAACTTCTGTATCATAACGGTGAAGCGGTTTTATTAAAGCCACGCTGAGCTTTCAAACCTCTCTGATATAGTGCTATTAATGGGAGAATTAGATGATACTAAAGAGGTAAAGAGGTTAGTACACGTTATTAGTTATACTATCAGCCTAAAGCTTTCAAAATCACCCGAAACTTCAATAATAATAATGTTCCAAAACTTATATTTCTGAACTTCATCATGCTTTATGTTTTCTTTCATTTTAAGGTAGCACTGAATTGTTACCTGGGAACACGGTATCTGTGTAATAACTAACTAATTGGCAGCAAAATGCAAAAATTATCTACTGCTGTGCTTAAGTTCCTATTTAATTTCCTGGCAAAATTTGATTAAAGAAACTTCAAGAATTCTGAATCAAGCATGGGTTTTGCTGTACAACGAAACCACTGGGAGCTGGAACTTTATTAAACCAGGTTTATCTAATATGTTACATACCCAGATGAATTGAAGTGATGGTTCACAAAAGCTTTATTGATTGAGCAAATCACAATGCAGGGGTTATGTAACCACACTGTGATCACAGCACGGACAAACCAGAGCTTTGAACTGAAATCAACAACAATAAAGTGCCATGCTTTAAAACCCTGGTAGTTATTAGATATTAGATATGGATATTCTTGTAACAAACGTCTAAAAATTAATTGCTATCCATGAACTTTTATTCCATAATTTAATTCATAAAAGTGACAAAAGTAACTCTACATTTGATCCATTACTTAACCTACCAATGACAGTTTCTGGTCGATAGCAACGTCTATTCAATGAAACAGGAAATGGTAAATAATGACAAACCTTATACCAAAAAGTATCACTACTTCTCTGACTATTCGTTAACACACTTAATGAATAATCTGATTACTTTAAGGTAATTTAAGTATGCTTCACTAATGTAAAAGCTGTGTAAGGACAGAGCAGAACATCGTTACTCATTATTGTTCAATAACAGGTTAAAGGTACATAGGTTCCATAATATTACCACGATTGCAGCCATGTTTCATTCATGCAGAAACCAGCATGTGTACTGTTTTCAGTATATACCTTCACATGAGGGATTATCGTTTATTTTATATATGTTTCCTAAATATTGTTTTTTTTAATTCCCTGTTACATAATTTTCAGTCTGATCTTGTCTGTTTATATTTATTTAAAAAGCTGTTACATAGTTATTATTTCCAAAATGACAATTAGTTATGTTTCCTCATTTTTATCGCTTTTAAGATTCATTTTATTATCATTTATCAGCTGCAATGAATCAGCTCTTTTAGATGTTTGTGTATTGACTTGACAGAGTGTGGAAAAATATGGAAAAATACTAAACTCAAGCTTTAACAATGCTGCTGTCTTTTAGGTAAGAGGCATGTTTTTATGAGTCATTCATACATCATCTTATTCAGGGTCACATGAAGGGTGGAGCCTATCCCAGCTGTCATTGGGCAGGAGGCTGGGTACTTGGACAGGTCACCTGTCGATCACAGGGCTAACACAGAGAGACAGAACCACTCACACTCAAATTCACACAGACAAACAATTTAGAGTTGCCAGTTAAGCTAACATGCATGACACCGGATTCTCTATGCAGTCATAGGGAGGTGGATTTGAACTCAAGACCTTCTTACGTTCCTGCTTGTTAGCTCAAGAACAGCGTACAGAGCTTCATGCTCTGAACTTTATGGGAACAGTTTGGGGATGGGCCTTTCTGTTCCGACATGACGGCACACCAGTGCACAAAGCGAAGTCCATACGTTGAGTTTGATGTAGAAGACCTTGACTGGCCTTCACAGAGTCCTGACCTCAACCCGACAGAACGCCTGTGGGATGAATTAGAGTGAGACTGTGAACCAGGCCTTGTCAACCAACATCAGTGTTGGACCTCACACCTGTATCCTGCACAAACTAAATGATAAACCAGCTTGGTGTCAAAAATTCTAAAAATGAAAAATGTCGATACTTTTTTCATGCGTCTTAAAGACTTTTTTGCTTTTATTGTGTTAAGGATAAGCTAAGCGTGACCTTAACCCCAACAGTAACCTTTTCCAATGCTGCAAAATGACACAAAAATAGATTGAGATGACATATGAAACGTGCCTGAAGTGGTTTGCTATTTATACATACTCCCTTCATATCATGTTGGGGAAGAAAACTGAGCCTTCATCACATTTTTTTAATACAAACTCTAATTACTATGTTTTGTTTTTTGTTTTTTTCAGGAGCATTTTTACATGAAAAAAAAAGTAAAAACTTCGTAATATGGTTTCATACTTGCCACATTATAAAGTAACTGTCTGTCATATTCAATTTATCAAACAATGAATGAACATAGCCTTCCTGATCTAGACTTATAATACATTCAATACATTCATAATACATTCAAGATGCTCCATAAAAGAAACGGCATTGGATGCTTTCCTTTTTAATACAGTTTGGCCCTTGAGGTAGCTCCATCTACACACACGCACCAATATAAATACATTTATTTTTCTTAACAGTCAAATTAGAAAATTAAAAACACCACAAACGTCTGTCTGGGTCTCTGATCCTACACATAACTGATAATAATGAAGACAAAATCTCTTTCATATGTCCCTCTTTACTTGCATTGCCCAGCCTGAGAAATGTTAGCTCACACAAAGTAGAGACATATCTGAGCTGTCAGACACTGTCTAAAGGTTAGCACCAAGAAAAGTTAATATGAAAAGGTTATCAAATGTGCGCCACACTTGCAAAAACGAACACCTGTATTCTGCCATAATTATTGATAACAACATCTGTTTTATTAAATATATATTTTGAATCCACATCAAGCTGCTTTTTGCACAGATTAGACATGGATGACACAAAGATTGTTTCTACAGTCCTGATGGGACGTCTATGACATTTATTTTATTCCTAACCATATGGGCTCATTTGTAAATCCTCTATATCTGCACTGCATTTAACAGCTGCATTTAATTAAATGGATCTGCAGGTGTAAATGGGTTCAGTCATTATATCCAAGTACAAGACTGAGGTACTTTTCTTGATTTTGTTTTTTAGGGGAAAATGTTGCACTTAATACCTTAATGTGACCGACCATATTTATTGTTTACTTTGGGGATCAGAAATACAACACAACACGAAAGCAATGTTGCTAATGGGGACACATTAACATAAACATGATTTTAATTTTGGATTATTAATATCAACATTGCTGCATTTGTACTTGTTTAAATCTATTTGCACCGTACACATGATCACCGACTGTATGCATAATTGACAATTGCACCCCACAGTTGTACATTCATGAGAAAACATATAAAACATATAACAGATACTGTCTTTGTTGGAATCCTATGAAATGGTTTATTTTTATTTTTGGCAGACTGGCTGTTTAGCATTTAGATTAAGAGGTTTTCTGTTTTCGATTCTTTAGTCTTTTAAACTGAAAATGATTGATTCCAGGATTTTAAATTATCACTTCAGTTGATATTTTTTTGCTATAATAATAATAATAATAATAAATACAATTAAAGCACAACATGGACGTGCAAAAACCACTTATAACAAGTGTGCAATAATGATTAAAAGGTTAATAAATGATTAGAAACACCAAATAATCACAGATGTTAGAAATGCAATTATCACAAACTAGCTATAAAAAAAGAAAACAAAAGAAGAAAAAATAAATCTGACTCTCTTCGACTGAGAAATACTGTAAAGCTGCATGCAACGTGTTTGTTATGATTGCTGAATATACACTTTGACCACTTTACCCAAATGTTGCATGGTTGATTTTCCAGTTCTTTCCAGTCACATAAATGATACAAAATATCCCTTTCATAGTCTGACTGTAACAAATGATTTTCTTCTGCTCCTTTTACTTTAAAGGACAAGTTGATGACGACACACATTTGAAAATGATTTCCAGAACTGTGAAATTTATGTGAAAGTGCCCCATTCTTTCTTATCCTGTAATCCAGTCCCACTTGCAGAACAAGAGAAATGTTTTTGGATCTGTTAAATACATATCTAGTGACTGTATGGTTGATTTTCCTGGGGAGAAATTACGTCAGTAGTCTAGTTCTCATGTTGAATTAGTCCTTAGCTAATTTGTGATAACTAAAAACAATATGATACTACCATTATCTTTGCATTTATACGATACATAAAATGTCTGTTCGGGTTTTCATGGTATTTTAACTTCTGCACACAGTCTGCAAAATGCTTAAGTAGGTAAATCGAATCACATGTAGCCAACAGATATACTGCATTAAGCAACAATCTGAAATACATGTTAACTTGTACCATTATTTTCGTGGGTCCTATAAGATTATGTCAGTTTTGATTAATTACCAGGATGTCCCACTTATCACAGTAGAGCTTAATTAAACTCTCCATTTGCATTAGTGCTCAGTGGACCTTTGGTTAACACAAGCTTTCATGGATAATTTGGATATGTACCAGGAAAAGGAGAAATTACATTTGTACGGTGAAACATGAATATGAAATTCTGAATGATCTGAGCTGAGTCTGCAGGATTTTCAGCACAGCCTGATCATCAGGACTGTAACGAGTAAATTTAGTTGCTCTGATCAGTGAAAGCTTGATCTAAATCATCTGGCGCAAATGACAAAAATTCCCAGTGCTGCAGAGCAGTAGTTAATAAAACATGAATTGCAAGGGGGGAAACCCTCACAACACTGACATCTGAGCTATTCCAACAGTAAAGTTTGACACTGTATACAGAGTGCTAAATTACCTGCCAAACACCCTGATATCCTGCCTACTATTTTCCTCAGTACATGAGGTACCATTCACCCCTGTGAAGTGTATTTATTTTCCCACTGTGTCTTTCTGAGTTGTAAACCCCATCCAGCCTGGGAACAGCAAAGAAATGCAGCATCACCTCAAGCAGAAAGAAAACATGAACCCTGAATCACTGCTGGAAGTTATGTTCTCACTGAATCTGCCTTTTTCTTACAATAAACTTTTTCCCTCTTTGCATGTGTTTTTTGCACGGTGTGACCATTTAGTTGTGTTTATGTATAGAGAGTTTTAAAAGATGTGATTTCTGAGAGAAAAGGTGACGGTAGATTAAATTTATGACAATAACTAATAACTACGGAGCCCCGCAGGGGACATGGGAGAAAAAAAACAATTAAGACGGACTTTTGCGAGATCTCGCAAAACTAACGCGGGATCTCGCAAAAGTTTTAGCCGCATTCTTCGGCCTTCGACCTCCCGTTAGCTTCGAGCTAATTTCCCGTTAGCTTCGAGCTAATTCCCACCTCCCGTTAGCTTCGAGCTAACGGGAGGTCGAGACCTACTACAGCTGGGAGGAACACCGCTTTCCCGGCACATCGTGCCTCGACCTCCTGGTCGGCTTCGAGCCGTCATCCGAAGAATGCGAGATCCCGAGTTTGTTTTGCGAGATCCCGAGTTTGTTTTGCGAGATCCCGAGTTTGTTTTGCGAGATCTCGCAAAAGTCCGTCTTATTTTTTTTTCTCCCATGTCCCCTGCGGGGCTCCGTAAATAACACATTTGAATTGTTATTCGTAATAAATGTATTGATATTTAGTAATGAGCTTATTTTTTTTAATTTCAAGATCATTTATATCTTTCATTAGATAAATGTGGATTGTGGGGAATTTTTTTCCCTAATTCTAGCTGCTTCAATGTGATAAATAATTGTGGTTTGGTCTATTGGACATTTGAAGACATCTTTTTAGACATTAGATAATCAAATCTGGATAATTAGATAATTTCAGAGACCACTGAATTAACTCTAAAATACCAGATTGATTAGTTGTAATGAAAAAAATCATTAGTTTCGGTCCAGTAAGGCCTAATATCGGCTATAGCTAATTTTACCAGAAGAAAGGTGTAGCATTCATACATTGGCGTAATAAAAGAAACCTCTGCCTTCAACTGAGAGTAATGGTAACAGATAAATTAACCGTTGTTATGTGAGCTGATTGTGCAACCAGTAAATATGCTTATCTCATAAAGGTTGCTCAATTATATCTAATTACTGGATGGACAGGACATAATTAGTCAAGGCGATGATGCTTAATCTTAAGAAAAGGATAAGTGTTCTCTCTAAAGTGTCCACGTGTTATCATCACCCTTCTGTTAAGGATTAAAGGCATGTTAATATATGCGTTTACCAAGGGAGGTGATGCTAAGCCAGCGCCTGGCTAAAAGCAGGGAATTATGAGAACAGGGAAAGGACTCGGGGTCGTTTGATTGGATTACTGTATTTACCCTTCAAGAGTTTGTAACTCAGGTGCCTCAGCCACTCACAGCATCTGAAGCCGAGGCTATTATTTCCTCTGATTAGAACATTGTTAAGTCTCTCTTTCAGCCAATGAAGAAACACTCTGGCAACAAAGTGAAGCAAAACTTTTTAACTCTCAACTTCATAATATAGCCAGATTAACGTTTCTGTGAGACTGCAGATGACACAAGCATTGTTCCAGGGAGCGCTCTCTTCAATCCACCCCTTACTTCAGAAACTCCCCCCATTTCAGAAATTTATTAGGGGATTTGTATTTCTAATGACACCTGTGCCCTGCCACCAGAGCAATGTAAATAATCCCATCACAGAGTCCCGACTCATCAGCGACAGGCTAATCCCTTGTTTAAGGCAGTTACACAGACCCCACCCATTAATACTGCCTTCATAAAGACACAGCTTAGCATACATTATAGAGTTATAATGTGGCGAATGCTTACAGCCAACTTGAGAAAGCTCGCTCGCTGCTCCAGGAGGAACATGTCACCTCTGCTGGTTTCATAAAGGTTCTGCCACACTGCCTCACACTTTGCTCTTTTAAATGCAGCAAAAATTACAAAAATAAACTCTCATCTTTGTGATGTATTGGGACAGAGTTGGAGCAGTAATAAATTAGACCAAGGATTTAGTCCTTGGAGAGAGAACTGAAGGAGTCGGGCACAAAAATGGAAATCTTGGAACAGCAACTCTCCCCATATAGTTGGATGGGATTCACTAAAGCAGCAGTGGACAAGCCAACAAGAATGTTAAACATTGGAAAAGGTGAATTTTAGTTTGCAATTTCCATTTCATTTTCAATTCTGCTGTAATGAGAAATGTATGGTTTGTGTTTGACAGATGTAGCTCACCAGTGTCCTCAGAGAGATGCACCCACATAGTTCTGGCTGAACTGGGTTATGAATAGTCCAGGGAAAAATTAATTAGATGCCAAGTATGACTGCCTGTGAAACGTGATAGCCCCGTTAATACAAACATATGTGAGTTATTGGACAGGCCAAATCCTTTACATAGACAGAAAATCCAGTGCAAATGGATTAAATTCATATTTCACCTCGAAATTCTAAACAAAATTCACAAAGCTGTGAACACAGAAAAGTATTCACATTCAAATCCAAACAACAACATGCCAGGGGACAACCCAGAGGTCTACAGCACCTGCTGAGCAGCTGGTGTGTTTGTGGTGCGGACCCAAGAGCAGACATGGAAAAGACAAAACTTAGGTATAACAAAAAGTGAGTCCAAAAACAAGGGCAAAATGACCAGGGGTGAAAACTAAAACTAAAACCTAAACTGGGAAAAACTAGACTGTGCTGACAATGACAAAAAGAAACGAACATGATTCAGAGCAGGAGCATGCAAGAAACTATGATAAAAGCATGAACATGAAACATGAGCATGACCTGAACACCGACAATAAACAGAGGACGACAGAGGACTTAAAACACAAAAGGGTAATGAGGGAAGTGGAAACACCCGGGGAAACACAGCTGACACAAATGAAGATGATGATACAGGGGTAAGTGAAACTAAGCACACTGAACATGGAAACAATAGACCTTTCAAAATAAAACAGGAAACATGGAGAGACGTAAGCACGACAACACAAGCTTAACGATCATGGAACGCGTAGATGTGAAACACATGACCGACTCGGGAGGAACACAAGGAGAGGCAACAAGAGAACAGAAAGGGACACATGCACACAGCCGGGAGTCACAGCCTCTGACATCACAGCCTTTGCCCGGTACTCAGGTGAAGCACCTATAGCAACACTTAGGCTACGTTCACTCTGCAGGTCTTGATGCTCAATTCAGATTTTTTGATCAAATCCGATTTTTTTGTCTGCTCGTTCACACTACAAATAAAATGCGACAGCAAACGCGCTCTAGTGTGAACGCTCAAAGCGCCCGCATGCGCAAAAGAAGACGTCACACACAACGCGCTCTGTTTAGACCCAGAGCAACAGTGTTGTTTGACTGATGGCCCTTAATATAAAGACGTTACGTTTCCCAATTCTTGCTTTAAGTTATTTTGTTATTTACATAATAATGTAAATAACCTAATAATGATCCTTATTGCTGTTTTAGAGGAGCGGTGCTTCAAAGGATAGTTGCAGATTTCTGTCAGAATCTGCAGATTATACAGTACAAATAAAATGTTCACGTTTCTCCAACGTTGTCTTCCCAACAGTTTCACCGGATGTCCAGGAAGCGTTCACGATGTCTTCTCCGGCGCTGATAATTGGCATCTGTCTTGTGTCAGTGACATAAAAGACGGATTTAATGCGACATGACCATCAAACAGCAGTCGCTTTCTAAAACATGGATATGTATCGGATTCAGTACCACATACGAAAGTGACCCAGGTCGGATTTGAAAATATCGGATTTGTGCCGTTCACACTGTCATAGCATGATCGGATATGGGTCGCATAGGGTCAAAAAAATCGGAATCGGAACGTAGCCTAATAGCCTTAAGTCTTTTTGAGTACGATGATGCACACCTTGATGCAGCTGTTTCCAGATCCTTCCAGAAATGTTCTATCAGTTCAAGTCTGGGCCATAAATGAGATTATGTGCAATATGGGTTATTCTTCTTCAGCACAGCCACAGCTATGCAACATGATGTGATCATATAGTTCTGCAAATATGTCTCTATCTCTGTCTATCTCCCATCCATCCATTCATCCACACATACATAGGTTTATATTTTCCAATTTCATTGCCAATGTGTTGGAGGTGGAGGTACACTACCATCTTCACTGAGTGCTCTGCCACTGCTGTACTCACACTGCAGTTAAACCATCCATGAATCTTATGGGGTTGAAAGGGCTTGTTTTAATATCTTTTTGGCTTCATCTGTTGGGAGTTTGTATTGACCCTGTGGGTGTGTATTGGATAGTAGCACTCCCTGTACAGTTAGAAGAAAAAGTCAGTGTTGTGAAAACTATGAAACTAAGTCATGAATTTGAAAGAACAAGAACTGTTTCTTAAAAAAGGAGAGAAAGCACATGCATTCGGCTGCTTCTGTGTATTCTACTTGATTTATTATTTTTAGGGCTGTTACACATTCCTACCCTACTTTGGTGTTTGCCCAAACCTTTATGCTTTGACACTCTAGTCATCATGAATTTAAATTACACTACACAGCTTTTCTGTTTATAGATGCATTATTCCATTACACTCAAACCTACACATCTCCGACATATATGCATTGTGCATATATCTTATTATTTGATGTATTATTTAAATTATTAAATGAGCTAACCAGTAAATAGCCAATGCTCACACAAGTAATGGCATGTAAGAGGCTGTAATGCTTTCTGATCATATTGTCTTAGAAATACTGCATCTCCCTTTGAGATAGAAACTCCTCTCGCACAAAGATAGCAACCTTTCATCCAGATCCAAACTCTCCATGGCTGTGTTTTTGTCTAAATAGCTGGACCTGCTCCTGAGAGTTTGATAATCATATTGCATTTTTTTGCACTCTCTGCAGGATGGCAATAGATCAGCCTCTGCCTCCAAGGTGCATGTGCCCACCATCGTGGTCCACATGGTGGAGAGTGAAACCAAACTGCAGAGTCTCACTGACTTCTTATCTGTTTTCTAAAAGGGACTCGGTGGTAGAAGCCTTATGAGTTCCTCTGTGGGATTTGTATTGAAGCCAAGTTCTGAGTGCTTGAAGCGTTTGTCTGCTCCCGTTTTAACCCAAGGGGAAGCCTTAGTCAAAGGGGCCGTCTGCCAAAACAGTCTTTCTTCTTGCTAAAACCTCAGCAAAGAATGTGGGTAAGCTCCACACCTTGTTCATGAGCCAAGTGTGCATGTGCAGGAACTCCTCATTCCCTCCCCAAAAGACCATTTGCCTTCCATGCCAATCAGGCCAGTGAGCTGGCAGCATATGACCTTGTTCATGAACAATGTGAGGAGGATGAGATATAAAAACAGCTTCACCCAGTGTGGCCTGGCTCCATAAATGCAGGAAAAGGCTAGGTTTTGTCAATAAGTCAGTGTAAAAGCCTGGCCTTGTTGGACCGTAATTCACACCCTGCTAAACAGACTCTTCAACTCAACTGAATGAAGTTCGGGCTCTGTCTCCGTGTCCTGGGGTGTGTTGGTTTCCTTGCTCCAATAGAGAACCTTCATATTACCTTGAGGAAGTTTTGCTAGGAATGACCAAAAGACATTTGTAGAGTGTAAAAAATATAAATCTGACATAGACTCTAAATATAAACGACCAATGTTGGATACATCCACTTTACCTCATGACCATCAGTGAAAAGACCTAAACTAAAAGTGAAAGCAATGTTTAAATGCATAGAACTTATATCTATATTGGCCTTGGTTTCTCTGTCTTTAGTGCAAACCTATTTTAGTGCTGAGGTTTTCTCTTCCTTTTATTCTGGCTGATAAGTCACTGCTTCTGATATCAGGGAGGATGGAAGAGATTTGATTTAAAAAAAAAGTTGCCCATGGGTTTTTAAACTGTTCTGTGACACTTTTGATTATTTTCATGAACCAATAAGTTACATTACCAGGTATAGTAAATTATGAGAAGTATGAATATTTTAAAATCTTGGATTGAGGCCAATCACATAACTAGAGAGAGGTTTGTATCACTGGAAATGAAACCTCAGTAGTCAAAAAGAAGGCAAAGCTGATGAAGATGGGTTTATGTTACCAAAGTGGAGCTATCTTGTGTATAATGTGCACTGATGTTTTAATGATGTTTCATATTTAATTCACCATCAAAACATTGTTTAAAACAAGTTTTACTTAATTTCTGCAAATAAAACCTCATTTTATGAGCTTATTCTTTCCTGGACTCTGATATTTGAATAACTGTGAAAATAAATTCTTTTAACATACCTGAATGGAAAACATGTCATTTTGTTTTACTTTCCAAAGGTAGAGTCCTGGTTAAACTGCTCAGGAATTAGTCCCCCGTTTTCAGAGGCTCAAGCCTAATTGGACGCGTGACTGACAACTAGTTTCATTGTCTGCTGAGGTCACTTCCCTTGTTAATCCATGACAAATGAGGCAGACATAATATGTGAAGTGTTGAACGTGTATTTTACAGGATTTCATTGTAATTTTATAAATTAGTGTAGGTCAAAGGCACGTGAGTACAAATAAGTGCTCCCTCACTAAAACAAAAAAACCAACAACCAATCATCCAACCAATCAAGACACCCCTTCATGAATCAATCAAGAGATGCAGTCAAGGAATGCCTACAATCAAGGAGAGTGTTTGCAACCAGGCGCAAACCACTGGTTACGCTCAGGAACAAGAAGGCCAGATTAAACCTTGCCAGAAGAAATCTAAAAGTGCATTTTAGTCAAATCATTATTTGGTCAGATGGAACCCAGATGAACTTGTATTAGCATTATTGGAAGAGAAAAGTATGGAGAAAGAAAGATGAAGCACATGATCTGAGGAAATGTTGCCACCATCTGTCAAACATATTGGTGGTAACATTATTGTATGGGCATGTATGGTGGCCAATGGAACTGGGTCAATAGTGTTTATTGATGATGTGACTGCTGACAGAAGCAGTAGGAGGAATTCTGAAGTGGACAGATTTCTGTATTCTCTGCTCAGATTCAGCCACATGCTGCCAAATCAATCGGACAGTGCAAATGGATAAGAAACCAACAGCACAGTGCAAAAACAACCCAAGAGGTTCTTAAGGCAAAGAAATGGGATATTCTTTAATCAGTCAGTCACTTGATCCCAATAGAGCACGCTTTCCAGTCATTAAATACAAAACTGAGAGCTGAAAGACCCACAGACAAGCAGCAGCTGAAGGTGGCTACAGGAAATGGCTGGCAGAGCATCTGAGTTGAGGAAACACAGCATGTGGTGATGTCTGTGTGTTCCAGACTTCACACAGTCATTGATGCAAAGAATTTTCATCCAAATATTACCAACAATTGTTATATTTAAAATTAAGTTAGTTTGTCCTATCAATTTTGAAAATGGGAGACTGTGTATAAAAAGGGCTTTAAGTCCAAACCCCTTGAATTAAAACTGAATAAAAGCTTCAAACATGTATTGATTGTTTCATTTACAATCCACTGTGATGGCGTACAAAGACAAAATACAAAAATTCTGTCTTTGCCCAACAAATTATGGACCTAAAGGCATTGCACCTTATATACTAGAGGACAAAGAGCACATTTACAACTGATATGCATGATTTCACTAAACCCTTTGACACAGGTTGGTTTGTATATGTCTTATTTGAATAGGTAGCATGAGACTAGCATGTGGGGGGAAAAGTAATAATCATATTAAAAAAATTAAATCCTAAAGAATAAAAAGTCATCAGTGATTTTCAGCTATTTTGACTTGTAGTGTATTTTATGTTTACTTAAAAGCACATCAAGCCCATTGCTACTGTAAAAACTTATGTTGAAGTACATCAAGGTGGTGTGTCAATGCAAATACTGCATTTAAAATCTGGGCCTTTGGAAAGTTTCTCAGATAAATAAGGTTCACTCTAATTATACAATGATAAATATCTGAGATGCAAAGTATTTTAAAAAAATGAATATTATTTTTATCCATTTAAAAAACAGATGAATCATTTTGATTCAGTTGGATTTTTAAATGAATGAGACATAATTGTGGTGTCTCATGCTCATATGACGTCCATGAGCAGTAATATCATTTAAAAAGATATTTGATTAATAATTATGATGTGAACATTGTGGCCTCCTGCCATTGGCCTAAATTGTGCCGATCTATTATTTTTGCTTCTTTCAGTGATCTCAGGCAAGAAGCTGCTGCTGGTTTATAAGGGACATTAGCAAGTTGCATCAAAGTAGTGGCAATACTGTTTTGAAGGACCTGCTTTGAAATGCAAAACAAAACACTGCAGCAATGACAACTTCAGTAATTATTACTGTCACTATCAAAAATTGATGGTTATTGAAATGTATCGAAATTAACTGGTGAAACAATAAATTGATTTTCAGCATATATTTGTATGATATATGTTTTGATGATGAATTATTTAGCTTGATCCCACAGCGTGCGGGCATATCAAAGTAAAACTGTGGGCATTTGAGGAACTTTAAGCCCCTTTTTGGTTAAAGCAATTTTTTCTTGTCATTAACTATGACAAAAATTCCACTGCTCGAGGCGAGTATTGACCCAGAATCATCTGATGACTCTGAGAACGAAAAGAAAAAAGCACTTCAGGAACTTGAATTAAATATTTACTGACTGGGCCGCTCACTGAAACTACTTTTTTCTTGTCATTGTGGTGTCATTTGCAACATGATATGATTCCTGCAATCATCCTTTTGTGCTGGTCTTTCTTTGTATTAGGGTGCATTTTTATTCAAAACATTTTAATTCAGTTGTTCATTTTCTGGTTAGAGGTGCAGCTTTGATTATCTTTCATGACGGTGGTTCAAAAAACTCGGCAGTCATTTTTTCATAAAAGCATCTGTTTGGGATGTGCAATGCACACAAAAGAGACAAGAGAGTTGGTTACACAATGTGTTGGTTTGTCAGCCTGCAAGTTCATTAAATAGCTTAAAAAACGATTCATTTTCATTGCCATGAAACTTAAGGACAAAGCCTACTGACAACGGTGAGACACTTCATTTTCTTTGTGCAAAACCACGTGGGTGCAACAACTGTTGCATGTGTTACATTGAAAATTAATGAAGACTTTCACGCACCTCTCAAGATGAATTGCATTTGCCGCAATAGAAGCGTTGAGATTTGAATTTCATATGAATAAATATCTATATCTATACAACCAGTCATGAGAGACGGCTGCCCCACTTAAGATTTTTCCTTGTTAAAGGGGATTTTTTTATTCCCACTTTTGTCAAGTAAATGTTTGTACGACATGGTTTGTTGGAGTTTTCAACATTGTAAAGACTTTACCTTCCAATATAAAGTCAGAGGCATGCGTGGTCAGCACAACAAGCATCAGGAGGCTTTGATGAATTTGATTTTGTGAATAGAATGTCTACATGGCATAGAATTTGTGGAAATTAAGTGAAACTAAACTTAAACTTGAAAACGAATGAATGAAAATCTAATAACTATCACTCTGCAAATGTACAACTTTAATTTGTCTCCCCAAAGAATACTTGACTGGGGATCAAATCAGCACCCAGTGAATCTCCACTGTAGTGATTGGAGATTCTGTTTCACCACCTTTTGTCCTATTATTCATATTAGCATTGTCATTACAAACATATTGTTATGCTAACATTAGCATTTCACTCAATGGAGCACTTCACCTAAGTGTGGCTTCACAGTTGCTGATGACTCATACTGCATTTTTGTTCATAAACACTATGTTACCAGCAAACAACTAAACTAAATATGATAAAAATATAATGAATAGATATATTTAAATAATGCCAAGCTCTCCTTTCTTCTGAAAGTGTGGTATTACATTATTACTCCTTGTTTAAAAATGTTTTAGTAATTAAAAATAATCAAAACATAGCATTGTATAATTATATTAATTCTATTTGTAACCTAAAAAAGAGCTATAATATAGCACAGTCCAACTAACCTGGAAAGGTCAGACATGCATATCAAACTAAGGCAATAATTCATCCTTCAGTGGCATTTGTAACCCGACAAGTTTTAGTGTGGTTGAACGATTGATGAATCCCAGTTCAACTGTTCTCAGCACTGGAGCAAAGGTCTAAAGTAGAGGAAGAGCCTCTGTTGAATTAGTGAGCCAGAAACAGTAAGGTATGATACTTGCACAAATTATTCATATATAAGGAACACTGTGAAAAACTGTGAGAATGACTATTTATCATATAATACACATTTTTCATTAATACCATCCTGCAATAACAAATCTAATCCACGCTTTTAAGGACTATTTTGAAACCTGCTTTTTGAAATTGCTTTATCAAGAGCACCAGTGTAAATTAGTTCTAATTAATTAGCACTACTTTTCAATGACTGTGTATGAAACAACTGACAAATCTTCTGTGCTAGTTTGTCCTTTCAGTGGGAAGCTCTAAGTAATTAAGCACCCTTGTGATAAAGTTCTACAGTGGAGCCATGAATCATATGATGTTAGCTACCATTGATTTGGCTCAGACTGAAGGGTGGTGGAGCATCAAGAACCCCATTTACAAAAATCAAAGTAAATAGACAGATAAAGGCCATGTTGATTGTGTGAGTTTTGAATGACTGTTGCATGCATAATGAAATCATAGGCGACAGTAAATCTCTATTGACACAGAACTATCTCTTCAAATAGTGACTCATTATGTGGGTTTGTAAAACCCTTACAATTTTCTAAATTAATTTGTGCAAAACTGTCGAGGTTACAGCAGGACAGTATGTAACCGCTTTTTTTGTATAACCAAGGCCAGTGCTGGATTATTTTGTTAGCAATTATTATTTTGGCAGTCCTATCTATTAGGGAATATTTGCATTTGTCAGTGCTCATCTAAATGTCTTCTCTGAATTATGAATCAGGAGAATGTAGATATTTGGAGTGAGCTCAATGAAGCAGTTTGCTAATCAATATTCACATCTTCCTGGCACCTAAAGCTAATAAAGCTCGGTCAGGCGGAGCCAGACATTGTGGCGCAGAGCATATTTACATGGGAGATTCTCCACTAATTGTTAGTGTGGTAGCACAATTAGACGTATTGTGTATGGTTAGACTAAAAGCCATGTCACTGGCATTCACTGATGCTTTTACAATAGGACTGGAGTTATTGCTCATGCTGTCTGAACAATGTACAATTAACAAAAAGTAACAAATCAAGAAAACATAATTCATGATACAAAGAACCAAAGAATTGGATTATTCTAGACATATATTTGAAAACAGCTGCTTCAGTCTAACATTTTTAAACTCACGCCTCATCTGTGCTTCCTGATTTTTGTACAACTACAGTAATTTCAAACAAAACCTTAAAGGCACACAGTGAGAAAGAAAAATATACTGAATCGTGACGGAAACCTAATGTAGCTGCTTGATGAACCGTGTATAGTGTGGTTAGAAAAATCTCCTCACAAAATGCACTTGACTAAGTTTAAATATGCTTAACAGTTTCTTGCAGCATTATATCCTGGCTCAAGCACCCCAATTACAACTTGGCCTCCTAGTCTGCCCTGACTGTCAGTAGGATCACACTAAAACTGCAAAGGCAGACATTTCACTTTGAAAGGATTATTAATGAAATCTTGCTCTTTACACAGTGTTTCGCTCTGACTGGAAGAAGTTTTCTCTACTCTGAAAGACTGTTAAAGTGGCTGAGTGGACTTGGGAAGGGAATCAGCTTCAATTGTCACAAGCACTTTGTGACTTCAATAGTTGCTTTGGTCACGCTTTAAATCCTCTAACTGTACTGTATCTGTGGCTCGTGCTGTTTCTTTGCATAAATATCCTGAAATCATTTGTGGCTTTTATTATCTCTCGAATTGTGTCAAGAGTTGATAAGCCATTCTGTTATTGTAAGCCTTGCTCCTTTGATTAAATAGGTCAGTTATGTTCTTTTAAACATGATCACAGGCTGTAAAACAGAGGGAAAAGTCAGATGGATCATCAAAGATTATCACATAGTCACAGCTGATCATTTCTTTCTAGACTTACAGACTACATTTCGGTTACTTCGTATGATCACCAACACAGACATCTTTTCCCCAATTGTCCTGCAGTACAAATGCTTAAGTTTCAGCTGCAAAGGGAAATCGCATAAGCCCCAAACAGAGCTAAAGAATTGCAGTTAAATGATTCCAACCCTTTAGTAGGATGCACACACAAATGGTTCTCCATTCTTGAGCAAAGACAGACACACATACACATAACCACATGCGCCAAACCACATGCTCTTGCCTCCTATGTGGTGACACTGCAGAACAGGGGCGAGAGGGATGACCCATAATTCATCACCCTGCACCTTGGACATCTGGTGCCGAGTACAATCGGAGCAAAAGGACGGGTTGGTATAACCATCATAGCGCACCAGTGTCTGTCTCTCCATGCTCGCTAAGCAATTGACTCATTAGCTCACTACCAACTGCCTGAATATGCATTATTCATGTGGAGGAAAGGCAATATGTGTGTGTGTGTGTGTTTGCATTTGTCACAGGTGGCAAGGGGTCTCCTGAGAGGTTGATGCAGGATGGACAAGGGAGAAGATGGTCTCTTTGCAAAGACATCAAGCAGATGTTGGGTGAATTTATTGTGTTTAAAAGCTTGTGGGTGGTTGAGCATGCTAAAATTATATCCAAAAATTCTAGTTCAATTTGTATCAGGTAAATAAGTAAGTACATGTCAGAGAATACGCCTTCACATGGTGATTATACTACTGCAGACAAAGACACACCTGGAGACCCACCAGTGTAGTTTGGCCAATATAATGTCAATTCTTCACATGTGAATATTTGCATAGACAATAGATTAATGAAGAATGAATTAAAAGAACTGCATCCAAATCCTTCAACTTTATCTCAAATCAAAAGCTAGATGATTGAAGCTTGGATGTTCCAACAGGACAATGATGCCAAACACACATCTAAACTGGGCTTAAAATGAATACTTATAATAAAAACTTCCAAAAGCCCCCAAACTCAAAAGCCCCCATTTTTAATGGGGATGAGTTTCCATGCCAGGAAACCAATTTAAATGAAATTGGCAAATTGTGCCAAGAAGAGTCTTCAAATATCCAGCCATCCATCTTCTTCTATCTGTGGCCAGGTCATCAACTATGTAGCCAGAATTACACCAGAAGCTTGTTGATGGCTACCAAAAACCCTCTGGTCGCGGTGGAACTTGCTAAGGGACATCTAACCAGATATTAGTGGGAATGTTTTTTAATATTTAAGGCTGTATGCAGAATATTGATTATCTCTAAATTGAGAGAACATTTAGAGATGAACGAGAAACAGTTTTTTAAAGTAAGGAAAAAAGTTCGTTAATACGTAGAAAGTGGTAATATATCCTGAGATTATGTACATGTGAAACTTACTTAGGCACAAAGAAAACTGGATTTCTTTAAATTATGCAACACCACTTTCTCAAAGTTTTTTTTTTATTTTGACTGTAAAAGAATTTTATTTTATTATAAGAGAAAATTCATAGTCAAAATAATTGAATTACTATTGAATTAAATGTTGTTTTCTTTACTTGAGAGCTAGTTGTTGACTATATACAGACAATGATAAAACTATCAGGCTATTTCAAAATATATTGGATTGAATTATAATGACTGTGTTATTTTATGATATTGCTTTGTTTGAGGAAACTGGGTCTCCTTAAAATTTAATGGACTATCCCTGATCACCATCATGCCACCCTGGAAAAATAATGGATCAAAATAATGAATAGCCCAAAATTACAATGAGAAAACCAACTTTCTTGTGATCGACTGCCCCTTTTAAACTAAAGATTTAAAACTGGTGGTTGGATATGTGTGTCCATGTAAGTGATATCTGCTTTCATTGACATTATACAGAGCCAAGAGTAGAAAAATGAGCATTAGGTGCACACTGAAACTTGAACTTTTGGTTAATTTTAATTACTTGCACATTTGCTGACTTCTTCATTTCAAAACTTTGGTGCTCTTTGGAAGTTTGGAACTTAAAAGTCAGCTTTTAAATAACTCTAAATGCCTCTATTTTATTGGCATAATCTTGTTTAACCTAAAAGAAACAAACTCCAGTGGATTTCAGCATGCACAATGTGAAAATATAACTCTTTTCTAGTGCCGTTCCACTGATAAAAGTCTTCAATCTCGGACAAAGTAAAGTCTAAGTATAAAGAGTCAACATGTAGATAGAACGTAGAATGAAGAACACATTAGGACTAATTACAAATAATATAAATGCACCCCAAAAGACAAGCAAGGTTTATAAAAATGCAGTGAGATGTCCAAGTCCTAATTTAAGTCAACATATTTATTCAGTGTTAATTAGTGCCAATGAGCTGAATATACATGTCCTTGGTAGCTTCATGTCCAGACCTGAATAGTGCTAGCTTCGTCTGCTTTCTTGATAGAAATTCTTTCATTATTCTTCTAGGACACATTTTTCTTTAAAATATTTTGGTGGCCTTTTGTTCTGAAATAAAATTAATATATCAAAATTAACTTAATTTGCAAATGTATTTAATGCAGCTCTTTAGTCAAGGGGGCAAAAGCACTTTTAGTTTGATAGTGTAGTCTAATGTTAAAAGATTTCATCTGACCGGTGTCTATGGAACTTGCAGATGCAGTGGGAGTTCACTTAAACCAAGCCTTGAGGTGCAAATTAATTTAGAAGCAAAACAAATCAATCTTGCTATCTGATTCCTTCACACATAGTATGCTGGGGCAAAAGACAAGCCTTTGGAGAATATTTGAATGCTCTCCTCAAACTTGGCCTAGCAAGAGATGTAGATCACAGCTCATGTCTGGCCCTGTTTAATGTGTTTTTGGGTTTCTTTCTTCCCCTCCACATCCTCCACTTTCCATCTTCTGGTCTGGTAGGCTAGATTTTCTTGATGCTCCTACATATACATATTCATATATACATACATACATATTCAAACCTTCTCATGAAGATACCATAGCTAGCATTAACATTACTAATAGATGTAAATAATTACCACATACGACTACTTTGCAGTGCGCTACTTATGAATATTGAGTACTTGAACTTGCCATTTTCATCACAGTGACACATTTTGTTGCATTTTATTAAATTACACAACCAAAATGAAAATAATGAAAACAAGTTAGTTATTATTTGCTTGTTTTTATTACCAACAAAATAGAAACTGTGAGGTGAAATGAAAAAAATCTATCAGCATATTTAGGCTTACTTCGAAACAGTTATAATAAAGCTTTGCAGGACACTTTGATTCCTACCTGTTTTGTAAAAGTTAGGCATCGACAGGTCATATTTTTAAAACTAAGGAGAACATATAAACTCCACATAGAAATGCCCTGATTTGAACCCAGAAACGTCTTGTAACAACGCTGACCACTGCAGCACCATGCTACCCTAATAAAACAACACTGGTGTATAATCTATGTATTTTAATATTTGAAGACTTTTAATAATGACTTACCTTGCCCAAACAATAATACTAATTACAAACTATTGCTTAAGGCAACTTGATAAATATTGTGGACTAAAACAATGTCTCTACATCTAGATTCTGTTTTAAAGTATGTTTCAAGACTCCTGGTATCTTTGGAACGCCAACAGGAAAGATTCCCATTGTTTCAGTGAAATCTTTTCCCTAATGAAAGCTGAAAGGTGAAACATGTTGGAAATGTTTTCTTTTTAGGTTAAACATAACCACACCATAACAGTAAATTCATTTTAACCGTTATTTGAGAGACAGTTTCTTGGAGTTCTTTGATTTGTAGAATCCCTGCAATATTTAGGCACAAAGCTAAAAGCTTGAAGTTTCACTTTTGGGGGAAAAGTGTAGCAGGAGATGGTGTAATCAGCCAGCCTGCAGTCTAGAGGAAGCAATGACAGATAATAATATGACAGTCCAGTGATTGAAGCAGGTACCAGATGCTGAACACAACACTAAAATCTGAACAATATACACTTTAAAAGCATTTGTTCTGGGACAACATGTGCTTGGTGTCTTGCCAGTGGGCTTTGGTAAGAGTTGAATTTATCACCTAGAGCCCCTCAAGTACAGGAAGAGATGGATAGCAACAGGCCAGTTGTTTCTCTCTTTGGCACTAAAAGTCTGGGATAGAACAGATAGAGATAGAATGGATGTTCTTTCGTTGTGTTTGGTAATCCCGAGGCACTGTTGTTGAAAGATATTTTGAACTAGAGTATACATTAAAAGACACAAAGAAGCACATAAAGATGAGCTAATGATGAGCTTTTATAATAACTATCTAAATCATGTAAATGGGGTCGGGGATGAGTTCCTGCCCCAAGTGGAGGAGTTCAAGTATCTCGGGGTCTTGTTTGCGAGTGATGGGAGAAGGGAGCCGGAGATCGACAGACGGATTGGGGCTGCAGCTGCAGTGATGCGGACGCTGCACCGGTCCGTCGTGGTGAAGAGGGAGCTGAGTGTAAAGCGAAGCTCTCAATTTACCGGTCGATCTACGTCCCTACCCTCACCTATGGCCACGAGCTGTGGGTAGTGACCGAAAGAACGAGATCGCGGATACAAGCGGCAGAAATGAGCTTCCTCCGAAGGGTGGCTGGCCTCTCCCTTAGAGATAGGGTGAGAAGTTCGGCCATCCGGGAGGGGCTCAGAGTAGAGCCGCTGCTGCTCCACATCGAAAGGAGCCAGCTGAGGTGGTTCGGGCATCTGACAAGGATGCTTCCTGGGCGCCTCCTGGGTGAGGTGTTCCGGGCATGTCCCACCGGGAGGAGGTCCCGGGGCAGACCCAGGACACGCTGGAGAGATTATATCTCTCGGCTGGCCTGGGAACGCCTTGGTGTTCCCCCGGATAAGCTGGAGGAGGTGGCTGGGGAGAGGGAGGTCTGGGCCTCTCTGCTTAGGCTGCTGCCCCCGCGACCCGGCCTCGGATAAAGCGGAAGAAGATGGATGGATGGATGGATGGTTTTCACCTCATCAAATCAAAACAGAATGAAATATAATTTCAAAGTCTGTTGCTCCTTTGATCAAGGAGCAACAGACTGAGTATCCCAGAACGCTACAAGAACGTGAGCGTTGTTCAGCATGACCGGTGGTGGGTCAGTGACGGTCAGGGAAGGCATATCCATGGATTGAGGCACAGACCTCTAGACACTAGGCAGAGGCTCCCTGAGTGCCATTAGTTATCAGGATGAAATTCTTGGACCCATTGTCAGGGTCCTGGTTTCTTCCTGGTGCATGACAACGCCCAGCCTCATATATTCAGGCAGTTTGTGGAGGATGAAGGAACTGATACAACTTGACTGTCCCCCACGTTTGTCTGACCTGAATCTAGACATTATGTTTTGGTCGATCTGATACTGTCAGGTCGCACCTCAGACTTTCCAGAAGCTCATGCGGCCATGGTCCAGATCTGGGAGGAGATCCCTCAGGACACTATCCATTCTTGAGGGATGGAATGGATGCGTGCTCTTAGTCTCACTGAGCATGCGTTGTCAGGCACATACAAACTACCAAGTAAAATTTTAAGTTGCTGCAGTGAAATTTTGGCAAAATAGACTGATCTGCCATATGATTTTTGAGGTGTCTTTCGTTTTCATTTTCATTAAACAATGAATTATAAAGTCCGTATCTGTGCCGTTATGGGTGCATGTCTGATGCAGGGGCGTTAACACCTTTCTTATATCACCACTCTGAAGACCGATGAGCGTTGTCAACATGTTTACTGACATTCAAAAGGGTAAAACTAAAAACAAGACAAAAAATACAGTCGTGACATACATATGTGCAGCATAATATACATTTATATACCACAATGCTACTACATAGCATATGTCTAATTATGTAAACTTTTTAAACTACTACTGATGCTATCCCAGACGACCTCCAAAATCGCGGGTAGCTAGCTTAACAAAAGGACTAGCTTTACAGCCAAATACTGCATTAGCGGACAACATATTGTACAAAAAAACAAAGTTGCAATTTATACTTTAAGTACATACCGGCGATACAACCGTAAACCGAAGATGTGAACAGTATTTTTTCCAACAGGACACCATAAACTGTGTGCCGATATGTTTCCCTTCTTTTTGCTTTTCTTGCGCTGACTTCCTGTTCAATAAAGTTGTTTCAAAATAAAGCCGTTTCTAAAGCGCATTACTTGGAGCAACCACAGAGGGCGCTGTAAACACATAATAAATAACAAGTGACTGAGGATGATATTGTAGTGACACAACATTTTACAACTTTTAGTGATAACAGAACAGTATCATTATATCCCCATTGAGATATGATGTGTTTTCAAAGTGTTCCTTTAATTTTATGGAGTAGTGCATCACAAAATCTTTTTTTTTTTAATTTTCCTTAATACCTAGTTCATTGTTGCACGTCTACTATTTTCATGGTCAGTTTAGTCCTCACTCTTTTTATGATCAGGTCTGCCGCCATTGTATAATTGCTAATCAATGTATTGATTGATTAAATTTATATACTCCCATTGTTAATTCAATACTAGTGAAATTTTATTTGCTTTAGAAAAGACTTTTGTACTGTGACCAATCTACTTTTATTGCAGCGATAAAATCTACAATGATATATTGAAAGCTTACGTCACAACAGTGAAGGCTTTGGGAGTTCGATTTTGGTCTTCAGTACAATGCATTTTAAATACTACTCTCTTGAGTAAACCCAATTAATGTATCCTCACTCTCTTTGTGTGTGTGTGTGTGTATTTTACTGTGCATCTGTACAATAATGGTACCCTTGGGAGGGCGCTGTCTTAATGACATGACACTGCAATCTAAACTGTAGATACTCCCTGAATTACAATGGATTTGAGCGTGTATGTTTGTGAATGGGCGTGCATGTGTGCAAAGATTCCAGCTTATGTAAACAAATCAATGTGATGAAGATTTCAAAGAACAAACATAATTACCACCAAAATGAAAGCAACTGTGTCTGAGCAGTAATTACAAAGCTCTACAACTGTAAATCCAATGTTTGCCAAATTACATGGCTAACATACCTGCCACTTATTGACAAAAGCGTTGCTGTTACTGATACACGTACCTCACACAGAGAAGAAGGCTGAAGAGAGAGATTTTCCTGATTAACAGCACCTTTTAGATTAGGGGGATCACTGGCATCGAGTGGATAAGAACACTTCACTGTATAAGACAAAGCTTAGCCTGTAGATGTTGGCTCATACCCCAGGACTAGGCATCAGCTGTCAAAGTCCTTGTCCAGCAGATAACAACACCACATAGCGAGTCATGTTTTGGCCTCATGCAACCATAGCCAGTCTTTGACATTTGCAGCATCGATTAGACTCTCCGGGAACTGCATTGTCTAACTTGACAGCAACCGAACAGGCAAACAAAAGCTTCCACAAAAGCGAAGAAATATTCTCCTCTGTTCCACCTCAACATCTCACCCTTCTGCTGAATTGTAGCCTTGATTTGTGTCGGCTGGCTCAACTTAGCTCAGGGGTTTTATTAGCTTCTAATAGGTATGTCATTTGAAAGTGACAAATCTGACAGCTATTTTACCCAGGGTGTGTGCCGCTGCTGCTTTAATAGAGCCATTGGTCTGTTTCCTGCAGAAAAGACAGAAGGCGCTGGAGGAGCTGTGCCTTTTTGTTGGTTTTTCCTGCTGACTTAATGTGAGCTGCACTGCAAAATCTTTGTTCCACCATGAGGGGGATTTGAGAGGGATTCTGCAACAGTGTGTTGTAAGAAAGCAAGGGCTGATACTTCGGTTGCAAATCCCAAAGACAGAACCCACTCGTCCTGCATTCTCCCCAAGTCACCAGAGATGGCTTGTATTGTACTGGAGCTGTGCAGACTACAGCAATTTCTGTATGTGCATTACATAATAAGATACTGTGATAAAAAAGGAAAATCTATCCTCTTTGACACTGTATCTTAAACATGATGACACTGACTTATATTTGCACATACATATTTATATTCCTGAAAAAACTTTGTGGCTGCACTTATTCTCCTATAGTAATAAAAAGCAATACAAGGGACATCCACATCAACCCTCCATTGCACACACTCTATGATTTTTTTTCATCCCCCCTATTATCTTCTGCAAGTTCAGCTTGTGGTGACTTATTGAATTATTCCCAGTGCTCTCTGTTGCATCATTATTATTATTAGCTATATCTTATTCTCCTTAGCTGAAACAACCCAGTTTCCCTGCAGGGATCATTAAAGTTTAATCCAAAGTGAACTAAAAATCTACAACTTGAAATTATTCTGCCCTAATAGAAAGCTGGGAATAGTGAACTATATCACTGCAGCAATAAAACAATAATTGTCAAGTTGCCATAACCTCCTCAGTATAGAAAATGTACATTCGGAATGCTTTGTAGTTAGAAAATGTATCATTTTACATTATCATTTGTCCTTTTTCTTAATATCAGGTCACACGTTTCCTCTTGTGGCAAGCTTGAAGCTATAATTCAGAAGATTTTTGTAAAGGCTCTTTACCAAATACACTAAAACAGTGTCTTCACACTGCCTTGTTCAGTGTTGTCTGTCCACTATTGCGCAGTGGAGTACATCTGCAATGCAGGGGGCTCGACAGTCTGCCCTCTATTTCACATGTCATTGCCTAATACCTTTCCTTTTACTCTTACTCTAAGGATCTGTCAGTAAGGTTTACCACATGGAATCAACCATGTGTCTAGATGATGGAACAGATTATTCTGCAACTGCTCTCCCATTTCTCTTTTCCAGGAAGCTATGATCCTTACACACCAACAGTGTTTTTCTGAGATGAGTGAAAAAATAGAAAAGTGCTGCACAAGAAAGAAAAGTGACCCCCACACCACAGTTTGTTTCTTAGGTTATCTTTGGACTAAAGTCTGCAACACACAGACTCATTCGTGCTTAAATGTAAACATGGACATTCTTAGTTTATATTCCCAGAACAGCTCATGCACCTGCATACACGTTTGTTTATGTGCATTTCTATGCTGTGTACCTATTTATATTGCATGTGTGGCCATGGCACACTTTATTCCTATTTAGCCCACGAGTCCTCCATCTCCATCATTTCTACCACCTCCCTACTATTCCTATCAGTGATGGATCCACATTAGAATTCATCCCTCATCATCCCGCCGAGTTATGACCCAGTAATAGTCAGCCCCTGTGGCCTCAGCAAATGAACAATAAAACCAGAGCCTTGCAACAGATCTCTGAAAAAAAAGTAAAGAGCCAGGTGCCAAATCCTGACTCTCACTCACTCTCACAATAGCACGATTTCCCGTCGAGTGAAGTGAAAACACGACAAATATGACTTCCCAGTGTCTACTTAACCTCAATGATATTTTATACAAGCCCTGCATCCAAACAATATGAAGATTAAATGATATACTCAAGCTCTCTAATACACTAAGCTTGTGACACTAATACAGTTGACATGCCGTCTTCAGATACTCGTGCACGACTCTTACCGAAGACGCTCAGTGACATGGATAATATGCAGATATCTGTTTCACATGAAATACTGACATGCACCAGGAGACTGTGTTCGAGTAGCAGGGGCAATGACCTTGTCCAATCCTGTTTTCTGCGCTTGCTTGTTTTTCGTGGCAAATCTGGATTATGATTAACCTGGCCAAGATGCCACCACATGGGGAGTTGTTTGAAAGGCAAGAGAAAAGTTGTTGTGGTGTAGAAACCGGTCCGATTGCAGCCTCCCCGGGGATTTCACCGGGATCAATACAGGCAGAGTGACAGCTATGCACTTGATTAAAAGTGACTGCTACATCTGGCAGGCCTAGCCATTACTTTCCCACTCAGAGTCCCTGGGGTGAAAGAGCATGAAGTGACAGGCCTCAGTCAGCCCTCCATTACCACCTTTCTGCCGCCCTTCAGGTGGTAGCAGGCTATGGCAAAAAATAGGCTGAAGGACGTCCCGGGGGAGATAAAAATAATACAGTGAAAATAAAAGTGCTGCATGTCTGTTTGCCTTTGTGACTGTGCATGTGCTGGTATGTGTCAGGCTATGCGCCAATTTTCATTTTCAAAGCCACGAGTGAAAGCTGGTAGGCAAATTAGTTTAGGAGCATAACAAAAAGATCAGATTTTAAGGGGGGAAAAAAGGTGCGTGAAAGATCGTCACGGAAGCCGAAGACAACCTGGCACAAACAGAAAGACGCGCAGTTAAGTGCAAACTTGAGAAAACTTCTTATTAAATAATTATCATGCCAACACAGTCAAAAGAAGCTCTTTCAAATGTCAGGGGCATCACCCTCTTATATAGAGTATCACCGTCCTCTTACTTGTGTAAGATCTCATCTCAATCACACCCAAATGCAAGTGCCAAGTATCAAAGGAGGACTGACATTAAAAGAAGTCACTGTGCTTGATGTTGTTAATCTCTCCGCCAGAATACAAGACGCCTATTTGCTATGGAACAGCATGAGTCCCATTGACACACACGGCTTTTAATAGAGCAATAATGGACAGGCCACATGTCACCAGTGAACGCTTTGAGTACAGATGGAGCTCATGTGGTGATAAACAGCGAAAAGCAGGGGTGGTGCCTTGGGTTTGTATCAGCCAGCCTGGTAGACCACGAGCCTCTACATATATTTCTAGTGTATAACAGTCAAATATGGTATTATTTGAGACTTTCAAGCATATTAATAGGGAAATTTGTCCTTTTGTAGATTTAAAAGACAATGATTTGATAGATGGTGTCTGGTTTTGATGGATCAAGCCGATAATTCCGATGACTTGCATTTTGTCCCAAACACGTTTGATGGATAAGTACAATGAAAATAAAGCTGGTGTGAAATCTTTATGAGGAAAAAAAATCCATATAAATAGAAAGCTGTCTTTGCTGTTTTGGTCACCTTATGTCAACTGTCAAGCGACTATAGGGTCACACTTTTTATACGAGCCCCTGAGCAGCATTAATCAAGCTCTGTTTTACACTACACAACAAATCTGCTGGGAACTGAAAGGTTAACGGGGAAATAACCGAATCTCTGAACACTTACTCGCCTTTAGCTTATACATTTATATCTAGGCAAGTCTGTATTAATATCAATCTCCTGTATACTTCAGGTATAACAATACTAACACTGTTTATTTCTGTTTTCCATTTAATGCTGTAAAATTTCACTCTATTTGTTACATTATAACAAGAAAGATGGAGAATCTTTTCTTAATGCCTGAATGTAATAGATCAAAGCAATCCTGGTGACTTATTTGTTTCTCTGTTTTCTTAAATTAGCAGTGTCACACTTGCTTCCCAGAATCTTCCCTCCCTTTAAAGACTTAATTTGGTTAAACCAATTGCTCCTTCTTCAGAGACTTCCCTACACAGTCACCTACCATCCAGTCTGTGTCTAAGGTGTGTGTGTGTGTGTGTGCATACTCGTTTGTGTGTGCGAGTCAGATAAAGTCCCGAGTTTTACTCAATCTCAGGCACAAAATACTCTTTAAAGCAAGCAAGACAACCTGCAGACTCAGCTGCGGTAGGTCATCAAAATGATTCAAAGGGAGCAATCCCATTTAACCCTAACCTCAAAGCAGGTGTTCCAGAGACCCAGTTTCAAATAGTCTCCTTCCTCACCAATCTGTTACAATCAAAAAGCCAAAGTTAGGAACAACATGTGTTCATGTCTGTCTCTCTGTAGTCCACTGTGGATGCATCTCGGAGCTGTCTAAATAATGCAAATATGATGCCGTTCACCAAGAGGCTGCTAATCTCCTGTCAAAGGGACTTGTTTTGTTCAGCAAGCATTTCACACACACACACACACACACACAAAAAAAATAAAATAAAATCCAGCATGTCCGTTTTTAAAGAAGACAGGAATAAATGAATCATCATATCTTTGAGTGGAGCCAGCATCGTACCTGTAGGTGTGTATTATCTTTCCCATGCGTCCCTTCCACATTCAATCATGCAGCCATTAATTAACGCCACACTGATGAATTTAGCTCTCAACTTAGTGCTGATAGTCAGACGGTGTTGAATGAACTGTCCGTGTTACTTCTGACATCGTGTCTGCCATACAGCATTGTGCTCATCAGGGCACTCGTGATGACACTGACAATGCTGTAGGCTATTCTCTGTTCTCATTAGTACTAACGTTGCATATTTACACACGTCACAGTAATGACACTATAAAAGAAGGTAGGAGCTGCGAGTTTGCGGTGACACATAGTGGTGCCGAGCCTCTTTACATCTTGTGCTTGGCGTGGGTGTGCTTTTTGTTCTTTCTCTGTATAGTAGCGTATTAACCCAATAATCACCTTGCCATTAGGATATGTAATATATTTTTCCCATTGAAAATTGAAAAGCAATTAGACTTTCTTTTGAGCATACAATTGTATATATGTGGAAATATCACTTTCTTAGCAACAATTTAAAGTAATTAAGAGCTTTGATATTATTTAGGAATATTATAACAAAGCTGAAAGCCTTCATAATTGCCTTAATAGGGCTCCATAGGAAATGTCTGTCAGCACATCAAAAAGAAAATTTTACCTGCACATAAAACTAAGTGTTCCTGCACCTCTGTAGCACATGTCAGACAGAAATAGTTTAATTGAATTTGTTGGCAATGGATTTTACTATTTATTTATTTTTGCCCTCAGGTAAACTGAATCACAGCCAACGGGGACAAGATCATGTCAAGTATCTTGTCAGCCAACCCTTAAATTTGGATAATATGACTTTGCTCATGGCAATGCCTTATGTTCATCAACGTAGTCTTTAATTCTGAATGCTACTAAAGTCATGTGCAAAAACATTAATAACAAGCGAGAAGATTAATTTAGGGCAATAATATGAAGTATATTTTTAAGCTGTTTTCCATAGCTGGAAGACGAGACAGACTTTTAGCATCATAAATTAACGTTAGCTTTTCAGGCCACATAAAATTTAAAACCCTTTTTGCAGAACCCACAAGCAGGTTGACTGACATAGTTTCGAGGGGCAATGGCCAGGATATCTTGATAATGGATAAAAAGATAGTGGTTGAAAACTTCCTGTTTTTTCCTGTTTTATGTAGCGGTCATTAGTTAGAGCTAGGGTTGCACCGATACCGATACTGGTATCGGTATCAGTATGGGCCAATACTGTAAAATGTGTGTGTACTCATACTCGTAAAAGTTAACCGATACCATGAACCGATACCAACTTATTTCATTAATCAGAGGGTGGCTTGTCATTTCTGTTGTAGTTTTTTAGATTGGCCACTAGGGGGACATCCCGCGCTAAACAGGCACAGGGTTAGGCGAGTGAGACTGGCGGCTCCAGATAAAAAAGAGAAACTGGAGGCTGCTGTAGCTAGGCTAAACAAAATGTCAGCAGTGTGGACCGCAATAACTGCAATAATTTAAAAGTTTATTTTATTCGCAAACCTAATTTGTATTTATTTTATTCCAAACAGAAGTGTTTATTTATTATTCTGAAAGCTCGAGACAGTGCCAATAGTTCAGTGATATTTTGTTAAATTACAATGTGGAGTGTGTGTGTGTGGTAGAAGTATCGTTTTTTTGTACTCTGTATCGGCAAGTACTCAGATCCAAGTATCGGTATCGTATCGGTTTGAAAAAATTGGTATCGTTGCATCCCTAGTTAGAGCTGTAGATAAATTCAACAAATGTAAAAACAGGCTGAAACATTAACGAATGTTAGCTGATGTTATCGAGACTGCATTTCAGCAAATACTTTTTTGCACTGCTGCTTACCTGCATGCACCCAGAGCCCTTACAAACAGGCAGAAAGCTAATAACAGCTCATTTTGTGATTTCATGTCTAAATATGTTGTCGTCTTTTTCTTTGACCTTCCTCATTGCTTATTTGAGCGATCGTGGCTCAAGAGTTGGGTGTTCGTCTTGTAATCGGAAGGTCGCCGGTTCGAGCCCCGGCTCGGACAGTCTCGGTTGTTGTGTCCTTGGGCAAGACACTTCACCTACCGCCTACCGGTGATGGCCAGAGGGGCCGATGGTGCGATATGGCAGCCTCGCTTCTGTCAGTCTGCCACAGGGCAGCTGTGGCTACAACTGTAGCTGCCTCCACCAGTGTGTGAATGTGAGAGTGAATGAATAGTGGAATTGTAAAGCGCTTTGAGGGGTCCCGAAAAGCGCTATATAAATGCAATCCATTATTATTATTGTCTGTGAAGGTTCTCAGTCATCCAGGTCATCGTAGTCAAAGGAGCTTGCAAAGAAAAGCGTCTGGACTTCTTTAAGTTGCTTGAAGACGTTTCACCTCTCATCCGACCTTAGAACTGAAGAAGCTTCTCGGATGAGAGGTGAAACGTCTTCAAGCAACTTAAAGAAGTCCAAACGCTTTTCTTTGCAAGCTCATTATTATTATTATTATTTTATATAACTGAATTCAATAAAATCTAAGGAATTTTAATACTAATGCATAGTCAAAGGAGCTTGCATAGAAAAGTCCAGACGCTTTTCTTTGCAAGCTCCTTTGACTACGATGACCTGGATGACTGAGAACCTTCACAGACAATACTAATGCATAATTTTATTCAGTAATAACCAGCAAAGAAAACCATAGATTTACACTTCAAACCTTGTCACTACTAAAATGTAGCTAAATTATTTATTCATTGAAAGCTGAACACACTGTGTTGACTCCAGCTATTAAAGGGAACTGATATGCATGGGAACATGCAAAGTATTTATTTCAAATGACAGGGAACTAGCAGAAAAAAGGATTGCATCTATGTTGAGATAAACATATGGCATTATCTCCAGCTGAAATAGAATTTATAGTTCAATGAAGTAACTCCCACAAATGTGCTTGGGTACAGCAAGTTTTGCATGTTAAAGGTAGATATTTATACATCTGATGATTCAACAAGCATTTAGGATTTTGCAACAGTTTTGTGTTGAATTGAACAAATGCCTTAAATAATATTGTGATATGATGGATTATCTACTTTCCAGACATTTTGGGATTTTTGGATGAGCGACCTTTCTATGATGAAATTGTGAGTTTTATATTTCTCTCCAGTACAAGTAACTGTAACCTTTTGAGGAGACCCAGGGATGTTGATGCAATTCCTCAGTTGCCGATAGAGGTCGATAGAAGTCATAAATTACTTAAATCCCCTTTAACTTGGTCTTCCACTTCACATGGCTAAATCAGTGAAGGACCATGGGTTGAACTGGCTGACATATCATTACAGTCAGCGTGAATTAAAGAATAGTTTTGAAATGACTAAAACATTATATACTGGGATTTGGAGAAAAAGAGGGAGAAAGACGAAAGAGACTGTGTGCTTGTGGTCAGCATGTGTGTACCCACTTGTGTTAAAGTGAATTTTTGAATAGCTCTCCCTTTTATTTAAGATTCTCAATCAATATTTCTCAGTGCTGGAGATGTCATCTAAACATCTAAGACATCTAAACTAAATCTCTCGTGGCCTCGGGGACTTCAGAGAAGTATGTTGCCTACCTTCTGCTGTGTGGGTGTGATAAACCAGCATGCACTTCCAGACCATCCCACAAGTGGAAACAGTTGGGCACTGCCAGATCCTTGTCACAAGGACCAAGTCTTGATGTGTGTGTTATGCTGATGGCATTAACATTTTTTTAATAAACACCTTGAGGAGCTTGTGATGGCAGAAGGCATCCTACTCTCGCTCTCTCTCTCCCCGGGCTCATGGGAACAGCTGTTGGAATCTCCCGGACATGGGCTATGAAGCCATGCTGGCACGTCTTGGCTCCGCAAATGCACCCGGCTGAGAATACACACTTTTGTTACATGCAAAGTCTCCCGGTGCATAATACCTTTAAATGTGTGACTGCTGAACAGGGGAATTGTGGATTCATTTCTTAATCTCCAGCTTTCGGCTAAGAAAGAGCATTTGGGACGGATCAGATGTGCAATTTACCACAAAAAGGTCAAAAGCTTTCTGTGAATGTATGTGGCAGTTATAGGGCATCTAGAGAAGCATACGGTGGTGTCATCAGAAGCTTTTCCTTTGTTCCTCCCTTATGTATTTTAGTGTCTTTTCCATGTCTTTGGTGCTTCTTGGTGTGTCTTGATGTTTTCTTTTGATTTTACTTCCTATTTTTGTCTGTTGTCTGTTTTTCCACAGTGATATTTTTCCTTTCCTGCCCTTATTATTTTATCCTGTATTAAAATGACTTCTTTTTGATCTATATCTAACTGTTGGGTTACCCACCTCTGTTCAGCAGCCATGTTATCTCCTGCCGTCATAGTTTTTCACTTGTTTACTTTTTGGACTTGTGTCCTGCCAGTATCATGCAGAGCTTTTTGTCTTTTCAGCGTTAGTAAAAATATCTTTTGTTAGCTTACCTGCCTGAAACCCACATCCTGTGTTGAGCCCCTAACTTTGGGATTGTGACAGACTGGGAAAAAAGCAATACTTTTCAAAGAATAAAAAGGATTTTATTACACAAAAAGAGAAAAGCTTTAATCATTCCCGACCCCTTTTTGCTGTCGGCTGCTTAATTGTAATAGCTGAGACAAACCTTGAGGGACTCTTCTGCGTGTCAAGTGTATTGAGAATGCTATATGGTAGGGGTGGTCTGACTGCAGTGAATGGATGAATGGGTTGACACAAAGTTCAAGGAAGAAGCTCAGCACATGAATATGAATCGGGTCCTCTCCGTTTGTGTTCACTAGGCTGGAATTAGTGCTTTTCATTACTGATGCCTTATAGGCTGGCTGTTTGGCTGCCATCGAGGGTCACAATAAAATGATTTGTTTGCCAAAGGCAGAGAGACTGGGTCACAGGGGATTAAATGGCCCAGTTATGAAGAGCAGAGCTTATCTCCCTCTCTGAATCAGCCTCTACCTCCAGCTAAACTAAACATACTCCGTGTCCTATGGGAAGCATATCTGTAAGAAAACTGGGGACAATAAAAGATCACCATCTATACACCCCTTTATCATATTACTTCAAAATACATTTTGACTATACGTTTAATGTGAGTCAGTGTTTACTCACACTGATGTGAACAGAAAGAAGCAGACAGATCATTTAATCGCTGTATATGAAATGACTAAAAGCAAACAGTATGGCTGTTGCTCAGATTGCTCAGTACCTGGGATTTCAGAGCACAATGACAGATTCTTTTCTCCTTTTCAGCTCCATTTTTGGATTTCATGCAAAAAAAAAAACAGACTTGTACATCTAAAGAGCATGTCCTTCATTGATTAGAGCCCCTGCTGGGATCAGTGAGTATGATACAAGATCATCACCATATGCTTGTGTTTAAATTCCCCCCCTTTAGAACATAAGCTTGAAATGAGCATGGATTATGCTGACGGTGGGAATTGTAACTTCTGCTCTTGGCTGCTTTAAACCACACGGTGAATAATACTCTGAAATTAAGTCAGTGTTTTTGGCTGATGTGCTGGATTTTAATCTGGGTGGTCCTATAATATTCATCTGATTTTAACTCCACTAACAGGCTTTGTTTTGGTATTTACACTGTTTGATTATTTATCATTTTCAACTGTTCACTAAATCTGAAGGGAACTACATGTCCAAGACCAGAGATGGGCAGTAACGCGTTACTTTAATCTGATTACTTTTTTCAAGTAACGAGTAAAGTAAGGGATTACTATTGCAAAAACGGTAATTAGATTACTGTTACTTTCCCGTAGGAACGCTGCGTTACTGCGTTACTAAAACCGTGATTTTTTTGCGAGAATGTCTCATGACAGTGACGTAAGCGAGTGCGACGTTCGTGACAACAGCTGTGTGCAGATCAACAATGGATTATATATCAAGTGCAGAGAGAGTATGAGCGTGCAGCGTTTAAAGCGTGGAAGTACTGACCTTACTTTGAGTTTGATTCCATAAAAAGTGACAAAAACATTAGTGTCCGTTGTGCGTGGGAAGAAAACTTCTTTTTACAGCAAAAAAACCCTAAACTTCCAAACAAGCACCGAGTAGCTACGACGTAATGGGAAACTCACAGAGAAACTCGCGGATTCTTCCACTGACCGCTGCACACCTGCACCAGGGTAACCCTCCGCCTACCCCACTCTTGCTTTACAGGTGAAAATAGAGCAACAGGACCGCTAGTCTTTGACTTTATTTATTTTCTGCTGTGTTTTACTTGCATCTATTTGAAAGACTGAGTGTAAACACACAAAATATTTTATTTTATGTGCTGGAATGTGCAGAAAATAGGTTTAAATGTTAAACAAATTTATTCACGTCAGAGAATGCTGCAGATAATTAAATTTTTGCTTGATGCATAAAGTTAAAAGATTAAAACTAATAAAACAAGTTTTAAAAAGAGACTTTTCCATTTGATTACATTTTGTATGATGATTATGTAGAAAAAGTAGAATTGGGCTGAAAGATCTATCACTTTATCACCTATTCAGGTTGTGAATCGTGTTTTTAAAAAGTAACTAAGTAACTAAGTAATTAATTACTTTTGAAAATAAGTAATCAGTAAAGTAACGGGATTACTTTTTTGGGGAAGTAATCAGTAATTAGTTACTGATTACTTTTTTCAAGTAACTTGACCAACACTGTCCAAGACTTTGATGGTCCTTTTATTCTTTTTGCCCTTATGCCAGATCTTCTTGAATACACACTGACTGCTAAATTCTGTTATTTACTCCATTGAAATGCTGTGACCCCTCCCCAGCAGAGTATGGGCTATCATCAATCCCCATAAAAAGTTTCATTTTTTAAAGCATGATACAGTATAATAGTAACACAAGCAGTTTATAATTGTAACTAATTTCAAGTCTATCATCGCTTCCACTTTTGGTGCTCATGTTGCAACCACAAAATCCACAGTACCGCCTCATTTAATAAATAACTGAACTCCTCATCAAAGGTTTGGTGTATCTGTTGTAGGTTAATTACTGGGTCATGATCATTAAGTGTTTTTCATTTAAAAAAGTTCCAAAACTAAAACATAAAGTGAATTTTATGTCAGTGCTCACTGTTGAATGGTTCTGAGACCATCAGGGCAGTGCGACACAGTCCTTGTCTTAACAAATCGTTTCAGAGAAAATACAAACTTGAAATCATTTCACAGTTTATGATTTAGATTGGTTTAAATATCTTAATAATTCAAATTACAGTCTATTTGAAATACTGCTATTCCATTCAAACGGAGAAGAAGACTGTTCAGTAATTGGAAAAGGGAAAAACAGTCTTTATGTTCAAGTCTGTGCTGTTTACTCATCCAGCCATGTCAACTTCCTGTGTCTGTGGACTTTATTAGTCTGAACAACATCGTATTTTCTCTTGCGCTCTCAACTCAAAAATAATTTCTACATACAGTGTGTTAGAACGCTCTGTTGTTACAGTGTAAACATGTGTCATCTCTGGGCTTTGTGGGGATTAAAGACGCTGTTTGTTTTGCGTGTACAGTGTTACGCACCCGGAGAGTTCTGCACCAGTGCTTCAGTTGGTTTTGCTCTGTTCCATAGTGCTATTGTTTTAGGTGCTGATTATTGTTACCATGTGTGATAATTCAGCATCTTAGTGACCTCACCACCTTTTGAAGATTTTAAGTCAGATGCTTCTGTGTCTTCATCTTATACTAGAGTGAGTCCCAGAATAATCGGAGTGACCTTACTATATGTTGCAAAACTGCTTATTTTCTTGCTAATGATGTCATTATTACTAACCAGTGTTGGGTAAGTTACTTTAAAATAGTAACTTAGTTACATTACTAGTTACTTCTATCAAAAGTAACTCAGTTACTTCAAGTTACTCGTTACTTTCAAAGTAACTAGTTACTAGGGAAAGTAACTTTGGTTTTACTCAGAATTCTCTTGTTAATGTGTTGCTTCCATAACTTTGCCAGTCTTCTAGCTTGCTTACTTGCCACAAGTGCACTGTGCCACCTACCAATAGAAAGGAAAAGATAATGTGCATATTTCCACGAGAGAAATCCCACGCCTGGACCGTCATTGACTGCTGCCATGATTCTAGCCTACGTCACAGCGTCATGTGCGCCTTTTACATCCAACACAAAAACTGCAGTCGTGGTGCTTTGATTGTACTCAGAACTCGGAAATTCTGCCTTCTGAATAGGAAGATGTAGGTAACACCAGACTGCAGATGAGCTGCATACAGGGCTGGACGGGGACAAAAAAATCGGCCCGGGCGTTTTGACTAGAGATCGGCCGCCATTATAGGAAAAATCATAAAGCCTTTGAATGAAAACAAACACTGTTGTGACAGTGATGTTCACTGTCTTGATGGTATATATGCACCAATCTATCAATCGTTTGTTGTAAGATTCAGATAATTATTTTTTAAAAGCCAGACATTTTAAATGAGAATAAGAAAGAAAAGTATTTCTTTGTGCCCCCCTCTCCCTGTTAATGCCCTACCTGGCCCCCCTGGAAAACTTTGCTAGATCCGCTCCTGCACAGTTACCAGCTGTCAGCTACCTAAAAAAGGATCCTGGGGTTATCTGTCTCTCAGAAACAGTTCATAACTTCCCTTCAACTCATTCATGTCACCTAAAAGGTAAACCTGTTTCTCCATCACCTGTTCAGCTCTGATGACTCAGTAAGGACATCTCCTGGTTTCATCTTCATGTTTCCCTCTCACCAGATCACCAAACCGACATCATGACCAGCAGCTTTTTTGCAGCTGTGGCTCCAACAAACATCAGCTGATACTAGAAATTAATATTAAATCAATTCTAACAACAGCTGATCAAGCTTAAACGTGCTGCTGTTGTTTAGCGCGACATCCGCTGGTTGCCTCTTTCTTGTGCAAAGTGGGCGATAAACAAACAAGAGAGCCAATCAGCTGATCATTGATCAGTTTTCATGATTGAAGTAGAAACAGGAGAGGGAGGGGAATGAAAGAAGAAGAGGCAGCTGTGCAGCAAAGACACAGAATAACTCCAGCTTTGTGCCTTTTTCATTGTAGCTGAATTACGGGACAAACTGTTCCTTTTCAACTCAATAAGAAACGCGTAATATTTTCTCTGAATACCAGACGGGACGGTTGGCAACTCTAATAACTTATGAACAAAATAAAGTTCAACATCATTAACTTCATAGCACCCACCCAGCTGTATAGAAACTCCGTCATGCTAGCTAGTACGCAGTACGGAAAAAGTCAGAATAACGAAAATAAACTCCACCTAAACTTGGTTTATATCTGACCCAGATAGACTGCAGGTCATAACTTCTTACCTGTAGTTCAGTTCACACTTGGACCGGCGGCCGCCTCGGGTCTCTTTTCCTTCTGCATCTCCTTTCTCTCATCCACCTGCTGCCTCCACCACTTGCTAATGTTACAGAATCTGTGGAAGCTCCGCGATAGCCACCACACGAAGTAACGAGTAACGACCCTATCTAAATCCCAGTAACGACTAACGCGTTCCTGATTTTGGCATAATAACTAGTTACCGTGCTCGTTACCACAATAATAACGTAGTTACTGTAACGCGTTACTTAATAACGCGTTAGTCCCAACACTGTTACTAACGTTGTAAATTTTGTGCTTTCATACTCCAGAATAAGCTTGGGACGCCACACAGAAAGTATTGTTTTTTAATAAGAATTTAAATCTAAAGTAGCACCGCGCTGTTTCATAATTAAGATAAATATACAGTACTGTATTCTTACTATATTTTTCTAGCTAGTAACCCACCAAAACATCCATATAGTGTGAGAAAATATGTTATCAAATGCTAATTAAGAGAAATTTGCCCTGGGCTCTCTAGGAGCTTACCATATTTTGTCTTTCCCCTAAAGATTTATTAGACATGGTTTAACTAACAGGAGGCTCAGGGAACTCCTCCTTGCTGAATTATAGAAATCATTTCCCATTAACTATTTTAATGGAGAGAGGAAATTCAAGGACACCCTCAATGTTAAGATTATCACTTCAAAGACGAGCTGTTGACACTCTGGAAACTGTTAACGATGTAATGAATGAATCATGAGCATCGTTTTTGGTCAGAGGGCTGTTCCTCCTCCCAGCAGTGTGGTCTGGCCCTCATCTCGGTTGTTTGTGACACCTTGCAAAAAGAGTCCTTACGTGACTTTCACTGACAGGTGGGGGAAGCAGTGAGGGAGGACAAGTTGTTTTTGAGAAGTGAGGTTCAAAGGGACTTTTGTCGGTCACCTCGACTTCTTGATCATCTGCTGTTGTGTCAGAATAACAAGACAATTAAGCAGGAACAAATGGCATGTTAATCTGTGCTGCAGATCTGCAAAGATCATTAAGTCCCCAGGCTTCACACAAATCTTTGTCAATAAATAACACATATGCATATACTAGAGATGCACCGATACCACTTTTTTGGAAATGAGTACGAGTACTTGCATTTCAGTACTCGCCGATACCGAGTACTTAATCTGGCAGCCAGATTAGTGTTAAGGTGTTCCTATTATACAAGTATTGATAAAATGCACGATAAACTTTCTTGGCTTTCTGTACAAGCGAAATTATACTATGGCTTACTTGTATTTTTAAAGAAAGCAATACTGGTAAACACACCACACTTTTTTATGCTCAGTTGCAGCATCCAGATGAAATACATAATCATGCTACACGATTCTCAACTAACCACAATTTAGTAACTCCTCGAGTTAAAAGTTACTTTTTGAAAAACTCTGTTATATTTAGAGTGGAATAAGTTGCCTTATGCAATTAGAGAATTGGCTTCTATTCATAATTTTAAAAATCACCTAAAAGCCTATTTAGGCAGTTTTTAATTTATTTGTAAAAAATTGTAAGAGGGTAATGTCACTTGTAATGGAAATTGTGTATTTTGTTTGAGTGTTTTTTATAATTTTTAATATTTACATGTTTACATTTTCAGAATTCAATTCAATTCAATTCAATTCAATTTTATTTATATAGCGCCAAATCACAACAAATGTCGCCTCAAGGCGCTTCATAGATACAGAGAAAAACCCAACAATCATATGACCCCCTATGAGCAGCACTTTGGCGACAGTGGGAAGGAAAAACTCCCTTTTAACAGGAAGGAATTGTAAAACCTTATTGTGGATGTAAGAGCCAAATTATGTGGATATTTTGCATCCAACTCATTGTGTAACATTTTATTTGGTGGTATTCGATGGTTTGGGCCCCAGGAAGACTAGCATCCACTGTTGTGGAAGCTAATGGGGTTCCTTATAAATAAACAAATAAACAAATAAAACAACACGTTCTCACTCCCAAAGCGTAACATTTTACGCTAGGTGACAAATCGTCAACTTATTACGTTTTCGGCTACCCACCACGTTCCTAAATGACGACCTCGGAAAAATGAGGAAATATGAGAACCCTATGGACTCAATCTACCCATGTTCGCTCTTTTTCTTCAAATCGCTTAGAAACACGCTATTTAACATAATTAAACTCTTGGTTAAGGTCAGGAAAAAGGTTATGGTTAGGGCTAGGGATAAGGTTAGGTTTAGGGCTGGAATACAGGGCTGGAACGTCTATTACCGCGGGAGCGTCATTGCACTGGATTTCAACCATAACCCGCCGCGTACCATAAGAACGCCGAAGGTCTCCTTTCGCGTTCCTCAGGAACGCCGCGGGACGTGACAAAACGTCGGCACGTTACGCCTCGGGAGTGAGAACGGGCTGAATAAAAACATGATTTAAATTTACAGGTAGCAGCTTTAGTCCTATAATTTAACAAAAAAACAAACAAGGGACTGGTTTGGAATTAAGAACATTTATTTAAAATGAAAAGCATGTTGTATGCAACATATTACAGAATAAATAATTATGACAAAAAATTAAACAGTGACAGTGCAACTCAGTTTATTGTAAACTCTGCTGCTTTGGACAACACAAGGGGCATTAATAAACATCTTTGCCATTTAGTGCACAATATTTGAATAAACTAACAACATCCACCGACATAGAACTGTGGCAGTCAGTGCAACAGAGACAGGTATTAACATCAAGTCTAAGATGACTCACTTAATGGAGAGAAAAGTGAGTGGCAGGTTTTTTTTAAGTAAAGTAGCTTTTCTGCGTTATCAGCAGTCAGACTGTTTCTGTTTTCATCTATCATGTGTGACACTGAGCTAAAAAGCCTTTCACTTTCCACACTGCTACATGGGGCTGAGAGGTATTTACGGGCTATTTTAGCCAAAGTGGGGAACCTGATTTTGTTGACACCCCAGTACTTCAGAGGACTGTCTTCACGAGGGCTCGGGGCCTCTCCGAGGTATGTGTCGAGCTCAATGGCAGCACCTGCTGCCGGCGGCTGTGCTGCCTGGGGCTGCTCCTTAGCGATTTCATCAAATACAGTCCAGACTGCTGCTAGTGCTGGCCTGGGCCTCGAGGAACAGTTTAGCAGGAGCTTCTGCAGCTTCTGCCTCAGCTCTGGACATCATCTGCAGCTCCTGCTTCAGGTGCAGCTCGGCCTCTGGAGCAGTGTTGTTGGAGAATCTTTATACCTGCACAAAATTCATAAACGTATTAATATGTGGAAAAATAGGACTGATTTTAGTTTCCCTTAAACCACTGTGACAAATGCACACAGACTTTACCTTGGGTCGAGTATGGTGGAGATGAAGTACAGTGGGTTGGTGTCGACGTCACTGAGGCGCTTCTTAACAGCTGCCAGTAAGGTTGCTTTCATTGCCTTGACGCCGTGGTCCTCGTCTGTTTCTCTGTTTAGAAGTCTCACTAGCACAGTCACAGCTGGGATGACATCAGAGGCTAGTGCGTCGTCCTCACTTTTTTAGTTAGTTCCTCAAAGGGGGCGAGGATGGCAACAGTCGTCTCCATAAGAGCCCATCGGTGAGCGGTGAGATAGTCAGGGAGTTCGTGCTCGGACACGCCCAGCACTCGCTTTTGCTCAATGAGGGACTGGAGCATGTAATACGTGCTGCTCCAGCGTGTCTGTACGTCCTGCTGCAGTCTCTTTATTGGCTGGTTGAGCTGTCCCTGAATGTCCTCGAGGCGGGAGTAGGCTAAGGCGGAGTGTTTAAAATGCCCAACTATTTTCCGTCCCACTGCTGTAGCATCAGCTATCTCCTCTGTGCTAATAAGCGTGGGTAAATAAGCGTGGGTAAACTCTTTGTACTCGTTGTCGTGTTGGGATTTTGGTGCTTGATTCAATTACTTGTGTTAAATGCGCTACCTTTAGAGCCTCTGGACAATTTCGCTGAGCACAATTTGCAGTCCGCCTTTGTTTTCACGTCTTCGTTCACTTTGAAATAGTTCCACACAGCTGATATGTCTCGTCTTCTCTCAGCTCTGAGCTGCAGCCGGGGCCTGGGGGCGGGCACTCGGCGCCTGTGATTAACCCCTTACATGCCGCTCAAACATAGACAGGTCTCAGACCGTGGTATCGGTCCTCGGTATCGGGGGACTTTTGGTATCGAGGCCGATACCCGATACCGCTATCTGGTATCGGTGCATCCCTAACATATACATATATGTATATTTTAAACAGCGGGTCAGGTGAAGGTGATCCTATGAAGATGGATCTGAGCTCTTATGATGCAGTAAAATCATGTGTTTGAGTTTATGCTGATGAGATACAGACTTTTTGAAAAAAGATGCATGTGCAAGTTTTGGTGAATTTGGCTGCAAACAGCAAAAATGATACAATAGCATATCATGCTATATCTACTGCTAGTTCTAGTGTAAGCCACCACATGTATCAGCCCACAATGATTTCTGCATTTCAACCCCATTCCTACACAAGAACAGAACAAAGAAAATCAATCAATCCCAGATAGAGGGTGACTTTAATGTAGAACCATTGTTGTATGGATGCTGATGAAAAACATGAACTTGAGTGTGAAAGTGTTAGACCACCAAATAATCACTGAGGTCTCTGTTTCTCACAGAGTGTGAAAAGACCCCCAAAAAGCTTGGATTTTGACATGAATACCATGTCAGATGCAACTTACCATTCGTCACAAAACATAAAAATAGTGCCAGAGATCTAATTATTTAATCAATACCATATCTGAAATTATAAATGCCTGCTATCATCTTCAGTATGGCAAAGAGCAGTGTGGAGAATCCTGGCTCTGATTCATGTGAAGATGTAAGCTTGCACAACAGGTTTAGATAAATACTGCAAAGATTCAATTATGTTGAATTAACTAAGCCAAAATTTAAGGGTAAGCTTAAATTATGAACCGTGAAGAAAATGAAAAGAACTTAGGTCTACTCACAGATTTATCTTCATCAGAAGACAGAAGAAGAAGAGCTGTTGCACAGTCATATCTGGCTACCCCCCCCCCCCCCCCCCCTTGTTTATCCTTTATTCTGTAAAAGGTGAAAGCTGGGAGGATTCAGCTTTTCTTGTCAAGTTCTGTCTGCAGAGCAGTAGGTGGTAGTTTATGGATTTGCTGTTGCTCTGCTATTGAAAACAAGGAATGCCACGCTGTCTGTCTGCCACACGACAACATCATATTTTTTTTAAATGCATATTTGGACAGATTCTTTACACTGGCTGGCACATTACACAAAAGGTGTTTTTTAACAGCAATTTTAATTTGTTACATTAAAAGCGAGTTTGGTTGCATCACGGCCCAAGTGCAGACGCATCTTGCACATTTGAATCTAAACTATTCTGTTTAAATGACAGGAAACAAATTAAACTTCATTCAGGACGATTTGCACAGCTTGAAACTGTTTTGCTAACCTCTCCCCAGTGTTAGCTCATATCCTTCTTTCTCTTCTTTGCACACTTCTATGAAATCACAAACGGAAGGAAAAATAAATGCTAAATTGACCAAAAAAAGGGAAAATCTTGTTATTGGTGTTTCACAGCTGAAAAACATGTGAAAGGCTCAATGCTCTGTTTAAACAGAATTTCTGGAGAGAGGGGCTCTATGTGAACTTGACCTAAGAGGCAGAATTTAATGAGAACAAAACTCTAGGTAATCAATATTGTATATCAATTTAAACTTTAAATGGAGTGTGCTCACCAGGCTCCCATTCCATAAATCCATACTTGGAATCAAAGGACTTTCAAAGAAGAAACAATGAGGTCACAGACCTGTGATGTGTTTAGTGCCTCTGTTAAAAGTGCTTCACTTAAAAGAAATCAGGTGTAACAGGTTTATTTTTAAATCTGTGAAGAAAAAAACATCGT
The DNA here is from genome assembly GCF_963576455.1 of Neolamprologus multifasciatus. Taxonomy (NCBI): domain Eukaryota; kingdom Metazoa; phylum Chordata; class Actinopteri; order Cichliformes; family Cichlidae; genus Neolamprologus; species Neolamprologus multifasciatus. The sequence continues at coordinate 34,307,909 of NC_140440.1, forward strand.
AAAAGACGCCCAGTCCAACCCAGCGTGCACTGAGAATCCATAAAAGTGTAGGAGAGCAGCAAACATGCGTCTTTGAGAGCTGTCAGTCAATGTCAGAGATGGTGGAGCCGTGGTTGGAAGCAGAGAGCCAATGTGTTGTGACTGCAGACTCTAAGGTCAACACTGAACTCCCTGCTCAGCCCTTCCATTTTCCATGAGAGCTCCCCACACAAGCCGGCAGGCCAATGATGTCCCCACTGACCGCTGTGATCTGTGGCCAAGTGGCGTCTCCCTCTGCCCAATCAGACCCAGCACCTCTTGTTCGCTCGCCAACTGGCCTTCTTCCCTGCAAGCCGGGGCCAGGGCTCCTCCTGGTTCCGTATGTTCTGCGCTTTTTTTAGGGCTGTGATGGATGCCAGCCGTCCCTGGGCGCCCTTCGAAGCTGCACCAGAGAGGGGGATTAAACAGATTTCTCTTTTTTTTTTCAGAAAAGGGGATGGATGAGTGTAATCACCTATAATCTCAAATTCTAGGCCTCTTGATAATAAACCAGGGGCTGTTTTGGCCATTTGGATCTGTTCCCTCCAGTCACCTACTTATACCACGAAAAGGACCTGTCATAACAGCATGAAAGTTGTGGAGAGGAGATGGAGTCGAGATAGCACAGCTGTATTTTCTGCTCATGTGGACGCTCAGAAGACTGAATGCTTAAGGACCGAAGTCACTTTGGCCAGCGAGCACTTGGCTATTGATCCTGTCTAAAATGGAACCCTTAGGAAGTTAAGCTCTCATCCTACATGTAATGGGAAGGATAAAACTAGATAGACTAGGGCATGCACTCTGTCCTAATCTTATGAAAACTAAGAAGTGGAGCAGCATTTTAATTTAAAGGGCTGAGAAAGAAATGGGAAAATGTTTATTCCTCGCTCTTTCAACGACAGAATACAGCAACAAATGAACCGCTTTAGCACAGAAGACATGAATCTTTTCACCTAAAAAAAACAAGTACTGGTAATTCACTCCTTCGTCCTTATTGTTTTTAATTCAAAAGAAGAAAAATTAAAAAGGGGCTAATGTTTCAAAGCTAAATAGCTAATTAACGTATAGTCAGCTAACTCTAAAGACCAAATAATGCAGCATCTGTAGGTTTTACCGTAGCTACGCGGCGTCGCGGTGACATTAGATTTTAAAGCTAACCTACCTTTGTCATAATACATTGTTAGTGGAAGATAGACAAAGAAAGTGGGAGTGTTCATTTGAGTTAAAGACTTCCATACTGTCAGAATATCGATACTCCCAGACAGTTAATGCACTGGGGGTGTGCTTGAAAATAAAATTCATAAAAGAAAGAATAGCAGAGAGAAGAGGTGTGAAAATTAAATGTCATTTCTTGACAGGGATGTCTTAGAATTAATCTGGCAGTGAAGTGTGACAAAGTTGTTTGGTGACAAGGCAGGAGAAGACAATTGTCAACACTTCTTTCCTTCCAACAAGTGCTGGCACCCAAGAAGTGGGTGCAAAGCTAAGAGATGTCGCTCACAGAGCAGGAGACAGGGAGAGGAGGAGAGGTGAATGTGTGTTAGTGTGTATGTTCGCGCATGAATACAGATGTGAGAACTGGTTTAAGCTTTATAAGGTAAATGTATGAAAGGTGTCTGACATTTATTAGGTGATCTGTGCATAGCTCACATGTGTGCATGTAATTACTCCCACGGTATAAGTGGAGAAAGTCCATAACATGCAAGTGCAGACATGTCAGGCTTACAGAATCGCACATAAACGTATCCTGACCGTTACAGAAAATAATCAAAATTAAAAAGCTGTGAAATTGTAATTTCTTTCACAGCTCTTACAAAAGGCTGGTGTCTGGAATGAATACAGACTTAAGCTGGTTTGTAGGTGTAAAATTTGCAAACAAAAGAGGGAAAAAAATCTCACGTTTTTATCTTATTTTTCTTACCAGAAAATAAAATAACGACAGCTGTGTTGTGCTTAAACTCTTAAAGAGACTGTTCGATTTACCAAGACTTTATTAGGTAGACATGGAAAGACAGCGAGATTGGATTTGATCTTTAAACTTGAAATAAAAAATGAAAATTAATTTCCAGAATTTTGAACAGCTTCTATAAAAATAAGCTACGGTCACATTTTCATGACAAGCAACTTATTGTTTCTGTGAATAATGTACATTTTCAGAAAACTGACGCTACTTTTTTCTTTCTTTAACTGGTTGTTTACATCCCGATGCAAATACATGCTTTGTTCCTATAATACCACATAAAGGTAAAAATAGGATGCAGTTCTGTGTGGATTTGGGGCAGGAGTAGGGGTGGGGGAAAAATCGATACTTTGTAGTATCATAATATTTTGTTTGCTAATAATGTATCGATACAGGGACAGCAGAAATCGATATTTTGTTACAAAATTGTCCAAATGTGTTTAACTTGTTTTTGGCAGCAATAAACATGACAGTTTACTTATTTTAATTTAAGACATGTTTTATTTTAATTAAGTTTAAAACTTTTTGATTTAATGTAAAATTATATTTTGTTTTAATTTACTTTCAAATTCTTCAATTGCTGAAGGGGCTGCATAGTTTTCATAAACTGCATAGTTCAGAATAGCTATAATTGTACCAGATGGTTGATTCAGTTAAGTTGGACTAGACTGTAATACAAACCGTTCAGTTTGTCAACAATCAAACTGAAATGAGAGAAAGACTGAGTGTGAGACTTTGATATTAGAGAAAATGAATATTGATAAAGTTTACCTTTATGTACAGAATCTGAATATCGCAAAATATTTTAAAAAATTGCAATAATATCGTATCGTGCGTTAAGTATTGTGATAATATCGTATCGTGGGATGTATGGTGATTCAAACCTTTAGGCAGGAGGTCTGACACTCACACACTTCTTTAAGTCTCTTCTTTCCTTATTAGCAGTTTTTATTCCTATGTCATGTTTATAGCTCTCATATGGTTTCTGCTTTCAATCGCGTTTTGTAAAAGAAGCCTACCAAAGCATTATGAGAAATAGTCCTATCTGTTCTTTGGTTTGTTTTTATAGTCATGTATCTTTCTCTAGATTTTAAGATGCTTTTAGCCACTTCAAGAGTCTGTTTTTGGGAAGACATCATTTTCATGAGACATAGCCCTGGGAGTAAATATGGACCGGCACGCTCCCTCTTTTTCAAAGACATGCTAATGTAGACCTCATTCCAAAAGCTTGATGTCAGTCTGTGCCATCTATCCACATCTGATGCATCTCATGATCATATCCTGACTCTCTCTTTGATCAAAGTCCCCAGTAAGCAGCTAGCTTCACTATAATGGCCTCATTCGATTACAACGTGTAAAGTACTCCATTAGTTTCTCTGTTCATGAATCATTAAGTGCTGGTTATGATCAGCCGGCTTCATAAGGAACTGCGGATTGAGGAAATGGAAACTGGTGGAGCAGCCTGAGGTCATAGGTGGATACAATATGCTAAGGCTAAATGAACAATTGCATATTAAGGTAGTCTTCTGAGATGAGGTATTATATGGAGTATGAAGAATCAAGAACCGTGTGACCGTACAAAGAAAATTCATATCAAAACAAAGCAATTTAAGGCAGTTTATTGCATTTTTAGATCCACAAAATCCCCTGAGATGAAGATGAACACAGAAAAACAAATTAACTTTGTCAAACCACTCTTATCCTTGTGTCTTGTCTTCACCCTGTTCCTGCGCAGAGAAAGCACAGCACAGTTTCCAGTTTCAAACCTTTGTTTATTAAAAATCAAAAATGTTCTCAGGAGAACATCAAAGACAAAAGTTTTTCTTTATGCACACATTTATTTATTTTTTCCTTTCCTAAAAACTTTTACTGTGATGCACAAGGAATAAGGTGCTAGCAAATAAGCCACACAAATAAAGCACACAATCATTCTGCCAGCTTTGGAGCCATATTGGCTGGAGATGTATCCATCTGTTTCCTCTGTTACTATGGTCCTCTGTGTTTCTTGGATCCTTTTTATCTCTCTCTCACAAAGTGTTTTGGATGATAAAGTTAGACTCAAAGGGTGACGGAAACACTTGTGGAGAGGTGGAGAAGTTAAAAGAGGGGTGAAAAGACGGTGGCAAGAAGACCGAGTCACGGAAGAGGGGAGAGCGACTGTTATCCATAAGCAATGCGCAGTACTTGGGAGAGTGAAATTGATGAGTTCATCTTTGTCTCATTATTGTCATGATGGATCAGATTGCTGACTTCCCTCAAAGGCGGCTTAATGACTCGGTGACACAAATCTGAATGACTGGCTTCACCGGTGGCATCCATTAGAGTGCCACACAAAGCTCTCAGATGTGCTTAAACAAAATTGATAATTACCAAGAGGTTTCATCATTGTAATGAATGGCATCAATAAAGGGACAATTCATGTTGCATTTAATGCATTCGGTCCTGCCATTGAGGATGCCCAGGCTGTCATGAAGCCAAGAGATGATTTTTATCTCTCATTTATCATTCCTTTGTTTTGATGCAGTGAAGAATTTGATTAATCTTCATTGAGAAATGTTGCAGAGAGAGCTGTATAAACAACAGAGACGTCGGTAAGGCCACAACAAAATAAAATGACTATCACTGACTCTGTCTTTACTGAGCTATTTTCACAACGAGACCTCATGCAATACAGACAATAATAACAAGGTGGCAATATTACCATAATTACAGCTTCTTCCTTCTTGCCCAGCCAGTTCATTGCCTCTCCACCTCCTTCCAACCTCCACCCCTCATCCCTCTTCTGGTTTATGTTCTTTCTCGCTGTTGTTAATGCTCAGGCTCTAATGGCCATGGCGTCTTCTCCGACGAGGCTTAAAAACGTTTGTCTGCCTCCTCCATCCCCTTACTTATTTAATAATGAGACCACACAAGACAGTGTCTCTATTCATAATGGGGCAGCAGTGGAGCCATCTTGGTTGGCATACAAATCATGAAGAACCAAGGCAATATAGCAGGAGAGATCTAATTGAGAGATAAATCAGACCTCTGATACTGGTTGACTGGAGAGTCAGCTGAGAGCCTCGGCTCTGTGAGTCTGCTGAAAGTTGCTGCTTCTCTGCTTACACACAACTCCTGTGTCTAAATATGGAGATCTGAAGGCATCGCTGTGTTTGTGCCTGTGTTGTTTCGACATCCTGATGGTTGTCGGTGGCTGTGACAAGTACGCTTCGATGTTTATTTCTCTCTATTTGTGCTGGAGAGTTCAGGATCCCACGCCACCTTGTCTCATCTCATCTAAAAGAAAACAACAAATCATTTCTCCCAGTTTGAAACAACAGATCGGCAGAGGGACGGGTAGGGTGGGGAATATTTGCTCAAAGTGTGATTTCAGCATGGTTGACTGACACAGTCACTCTTACAGGTCCCTGTACTTCATCATACTCCAACCACAAGACAAAAACATGAACGAAATAAAAGCCATTACTTTGATTTGCCCTAACAGTTGTTATTCATTCACACTTTTATTCCTAGCGCAGGTAAAACCTATTTAAACTTTGGCCTTATTTACAGAAAAAATAATGATCCAGATGCATGATACTGCATGCACTGAAATAGCAGCCCTTCATATTTCACCCTCACAGTCCCCAGAGTATGACAGTTCGTGTTGCCGATGCGAAGGGAGGCAGTGATAAACTGGGAAACAGGACAACACTTAGTACGCAGGTGCTTGTATGAGCTTAACAAAAAGCCAAGGAAGGCCAGCAACTGTCTGTGGGGATTTAACCATGTTACAGCTTTGATGCATTTTAAATTGACCTCGAGCATACTTTGGAGACAAGGAGAGAGGGCAGAAACACACAAAGCAGACGATCAATTACTATTCTATAATTGGACAGGGCTTTAATGAGGCTGGCGGATGCAGCCTTGTGCACCTTTGTCAGCCGGAGTCACTGACGTGGGTGGCCCAATCAAAGCACGTCCTCATTAGCATATCTCCATGTGCAACACTAGCCCTCAGAGTGAGCAGCACTTAAAGCAGGAGGGTTTTTTCCTTAGGTCCATTTTCCCAGCGAAGACTGGACCCTACTCACTTCTGCACTCCTTGAACTTGACATAGTAACATATTTTATTTGTAAAGTCAATAAACCAAAGCAAACTGGTAATTACAGAAGAGACCAAAAAAAAACACTAACACCAACAAAAGCTTTTTAAATAGAAAAATATAATTTTATAGCTAACAACAAAACAGTTGTTTTAATATAAAGTGCAAAAAAATAATTATTTTTTCTCAGTTTTGTTTTGTTTTTTAGAGTTTTTGGCCCTGGGAGACTGAAATTGCTCAAAAGATATTTGAAAAAATTCAATTTTTCAAGTGCTGTAATTCAAGCAGTTGAAGTCTACTGAATAACTCCAGTATAGAGGAAGACCATAAGTTATCCAAGGTAGAGGTCACCAAAATCTAAAACAAAAAAAATCAGTTAATTTTTGCTTAGGTTAAAGAAAAATGTTACCAGTTTGTAGATCCCATAAGCATTTTGACACATTAATTCAATTAGAATCAGAAAATAAGGTCTGGGCCTATTCAAAACTACATATGACACACAAACGAGGCTGTCAGATGCATTCTCATTGTGGGAAATGCTCTGGTTGGTCAGGCAAGGGGTGGTGCCTGGGTAGACATTCAGGAGGCAGTACACATGACGCCTACTCGCTCGTTATGAATACTCAAGACAATTAACGGATCTATTTTCAAATGGGCTCAATAAAAAACCTGGTAGGCTTATCAAACGCCTGATTTGACTAATAAGGACATGTGTGTTCTCACATACATCTCCGCTGGGTAATGCCTCGAAAGGTTGAGGGCTTCGTTGCATATGTGAAAACAGCTGCACAAAGCTGTTACCGAGCAAACTGTGATACTACGCCCAATCATTCATTCTGAAAACTACATAAGAAAAAAAATCTATTTAATATTGTAATCAAACTCAGGTAAAAGGACAAAGTAGATAAGAAAATAAGGGAGGGAGACTGGTGGGTTGGGGTTCATCCAACAGCAAGAAGAAAAGACTCAATTGTGAGGACTAAGTCGTCATTGGTGATGGCTGTAGCCCTAACCATAATGGAACTATCCATCCATCTAACATTACAACAGTCTAAACATAGACGCCTAGACATCTTCCTGGCCACCTTCTCCAGCTCCCAGGGGAGATGCCGAGGCATTTCACAACCCAGCTGAGAGATAATCTCTCCAGTGTGTCCAAGATCTGCCCTGGGGTTTCCCTCTGTTAGGACATGCTCAAAATACCTCATCTAGGAGGCACCCCGAGGCATGCTAGTCAAATGCCTGAACCACCTCAATTGGTTCCCTTTGATGTAAAGGCGTTGCTGCTCTACTCTGAGCCCTCCCTCAGTCTATAACACTAAGCCCAGACCCTACTCAGGAAGCTCACTTCCGCCACTTATATCCACATATCATTCTTTGGGTCACTACCTTAAGCTTGTGGCCATAGGTGGGCAAAGGAAAACAGATTCACAGCTTCACTTTTATCCTCAGCTCTCTCTTCACTACACCAGACCAGTGCACCATCCAGATCACTGCAGATGCTGCAGCAGTTCATCATCTGTCAATCTCCTGCTCCACTCTCCCTCACTTGTGAACAAGGCTCTTAAGTACTTTAACTCCTCCACTTAGGGAAACAACTGCTCCCCAAGTGGAAGATATTTCACCTTTCTTCAGCTGAGAATTATGGCCGCAAACTTGAAGGTGCCAATTCTCCTTCTAGCCTCTCCAAAACTCTCCAAACTCTTCTGCAAATTGCAGTATGAGCCTGATGACCTCAGAGGCTAAGATTAAGGTTATCACCAATGACCTAGAGACTTGTCAGAAGGCCCTAGGATCCAGTTGCTATTCCCTAACCAGTTGGTGAGTGGTTTCTGGATGGCAGCTACTCACTGAAACATTTTCATGCAAAAATAAACAAAATACAAACCAAGTTTGTTTTTTGTTTTTTAATGAAGTGCTTGCACAAAGCTACTAAGTGCTTCCTAAAAGGGCTTGTTTGATTGTTGGGGTTTTCTTTCTATTATTGTAAGGTGTTTACCTTAAAATATAAAGCGCCTTGAGGCAACTATTATTGTGACTTGGCACTATTTGTATAAAAATGAATTAAATCTAATCTGCTAGCGACCGAGACAATTGGAAGGAAGTTTTTGGTGCAGCGCAATATACCTCTTTGTCATCAAAACAAGGTCAAAGGTCACTCTTTTGAGGATGCCAATGTTCACATTTTGGACAGAGAGGACAGATGGTTTGAAAGAGGAGTGAAAGAAGCATCTATGTCCACTGTGAGCGACCATCTTTGAACAGAGGCGGTGGTTTACGACACCAACTGTCTGCCATCTATAATCCAGTTTTGAGACCCCTTCCCAGATGCCTTAACGCCCACTCACACCCTGGGCCATCTGACCTCAGGAATTCGCATGATAAGGTGGGGCCAGGTTTCACAATGAACTCACCCGAAACTCTGGCTGATTGTGACCCACACCCAGTTTCACACCTCGGCTCAGGCGATTAGAGGATCATCAGGGGGTCCTTTTGTCCCTCTGTGGGGGGAAACTCCCACTAGGTTTATATCTGGGACTCTCCACCATTTGACCTTAGAACTGAAGAAGCTTCTCGGATGAAGGTGAAACGTCTTCAAGTAACTTAAAGAAGTCCAGACGGTTTTCTTTGCAAGCTCCTTTGACGACAGCAAACAACTTCCCACATTTGTCTCTTGTCACTGGTGGTCACAGGCCTCTGTGACTGGGTCTTAATCACTTTCAGAGCGACTGGTAACCACTTGCATCTGATCAGGGAATGCTTATATACTTATAGAGACCAGTTGTTATCAGGCATCATCAACTAATGTGAGGTGCCACCGTAATTTTAGAATTGCCAGTTAACCCCACATCTGTTCTTAGACTATGGGAGGAATCCAGAAAATAGAGACAACACATACACAGCAAATTCAAAAGTGTTAAATGTTTTGGTGTTAGTAGTCTTAGAGTTAATTTTACTCTAAGTAGAGTCACATTCTTTTAATGTAACTCTGAGGTGTAAAATGATAGTAGTTAAAATCGAGTGTTAAAAATGAGTGTTTCTATGTCAAATCTGGAGGTGTTACAATGGAAACATTAACTCTTGACCTCTTAACTCTGAACTCCTACAGGGGCTATGACACTAATAGAGTAAATTCACAGACTCCGCCCCCAGCACGGCTCCAATCGAAGCTGAAGTGAAGCCGTTTCAGAACATTTTGCTCTACATATTTGAGTTGTTTGCCATGCTTGGTAAGTCATGTTTTCAAAGATTGTTTCAATTATTGTTATTAGCTTTTACTTCTGTGGCTCTTTGGAGTTGAGACAAAGCTGTGTGAAAGGCATTAGCCATGTTGCTCGCTGATAGCATAATATTCTGTTTTAGCTAGCTGAAAGGTATTGTTTGCGGGCAAATACCACAGCCTTGAAAAAAAGCTTGCATGTGAATTTTCAGTCAAATTTCTTGGTCAAATACACTTAAAACAATGTCTAGAATGTGAAATGTTGATATAATGGTGCTACTTGAAGCCTGAAAACGATCTCCCATAAAAAACGAGCAAACAGCAGTAGCAGATGTCCCGAGTCCCGACTGAGTTCTACGTTAGCATTTAGATTCCTCCAGAGTTTTGTGCACACGGTTTAGGTAAAAATTAAAAAGGTTGAGGTTTTACATTTAGTTCAGTATTACCTGTTGCCTGTGTCCTTGTCTTTTGGGAAAATACTTTACACAAGTAATGGCTCAAAAAGGATTCCTTTTTTTTACTGTGCTGCAATTGATTTGTGCCATTAATTAGTGTCAACTAATTTTTATTCAATCTCCACATAGGATATGCTTGTGAAGATGGAATATGGGGGAGAGCAGAAGTGCGTTGAAGTTCCGCAAAGTGATGAAGGAAGACATGCATATTGTATTTTGTATTTATTGAAATAAGTGATGAGAATGCTGTTATTTGCATTTACCAGCTCACCTGTGTCAGACCTTTTGATAAACGAAATTCTAATGAAAGTGAGAACATGTACACTGTTACATCTTTCAGAAAATGTTTTGAAATTGTGGTGCACAGTTCAGAATAAATGTTTTTCAAAAACCATTGCATCTTTTTAGTAAATGTTTATTTCCAAAAGAAATTTCTAGAAGTTCAGAACAGTAAAATTCCCGCTTTTTAGAATTAATTAGAAGATAACTCTTACGTAGTTAAACTAAAATACTCTTTGAGAGTTAATATATAAACTCTTAACACCAAGTGTTAAATTATCAACTCCAGACAGATTTGGTGTTTAACACTAAATCAGAGTTAACGTACCAACTCTCCAAAAAGAGTTAAATTAACACTCTCTGGTGTGGACCCATATAGACACTTTAATAGTGTTGAAATCAAATCTGACAGTGTTAATTTGGACATGCTGGATTTGCTGTGTATAGATGTAATGCATCTGTACTTACACCAAACTTTAACGCTTGGTAGTCAGGACTGCTGACCTTGGGCAGTTCACTAATCTATACTCTCATATTCACTACAACTAAAATCATACAGTCTTATTGGCAAGAGGTTACAAAGAACTCTAAATATCTATATCTCATCAGAAATTAGCTGCTCCACCATAATAGTATTAGACCTCCAGCTCACAGTTAACTTACAGCACAAAACAACAAATCATTACACAATACATCAGATATTACATAAGCACAATTTGAGTTATCACTCTAATCAGTTCAGTTTGTTGTGTTGTTTGTTTGTAAATTGTCCTGTCCACAGAATTTATAGGCATAACCCTTTTTTGTGTCCTTTCACACAAACGCTTCTCTTAAAAACAGAAAATATCACTGAAAACAATACCTGAGCTCAGGAAAATTAACATGTCACGTTGGGGGTCTTAAATTGGTATTTTGATTGATGTATAACAGAGCATACAGCACTAAATATAAATATGAAAAAAAAAAAAAAACTCACCAGAGAAGTTTACGTAATGGGCTCAGCTTCAAAGTTAAGTGATTTCTCACTGTAAAAACATATTAGACTAATAGTTTCAAACATGTTTATTTTTATAAACTTATCTACTGTAACTCATCTCAAACATACCAAAGCTTCCAGCATACTGACAACACAAAAACAGCGTGTTCCTCATCTACGACAGGAGGGAAACGAGAAGAAAACTCCAGAACTGCACTGGGGCAGCTGCTACACCACAACAACGTCATGGCATGTTCAATGACCGAAAAACAATCGTAAATTTCGAACACCAACGAGAAACCTGGATCACACAGACAAAGGAATAACATGCAAACTCCACGCAGAAATGCACCATTGACATGTTAAAAGGGATGTGTCAGTGGCGCATATGTAAATAGGGCATCACATATAAAAATACATAAATATATGGCAGTATATAAATGTATGTAGATATAAATGTATGTTACAACTGCAGATGTTCTAAAACTCGACCAGTAGTTCAGATAAAAGGTGTTCTGTGAACCACTATTGTGGAGCTGTTTCAGAGGTCTAGAATAATGGAAATGAAAACAAATCAAAGAGGTCATGAAACACTAAACATATAAAGGCTACATCATGGAGCAGTCTGTGAAGTTGGATTTAAGAAATAAATGCTTAAAGTTAACATTATAAAAACATGTTAAGCACCATCTTCTGTCAGTATGGTACATGACCTCATGTTGGTTTGTTATGGCTAATAGGCTTAATTAGTTTAAGTTAGCTAACTTTACTGACCCAGAACCCAGAGGGAAATAAAAACACTAAAACTAAAAATCAGTTTATGTTTTTGTAGTAGCCCTTTTATGTAGTAAACTGCTTGGTTGTGTTGGGAAAAGGGATAATATTTTATTAATAAAATGTGGATTTTCTCACTTAAGTGCAGCTAGCCAAACAACATAGAGCCACTTACTGCTAATAGACAGTGAAAATGGACAGTATAACCTTGGTTTATTAACATAAACTCATTGTTGCAGCCCAAAAGTGATCTCCTTAAACTGATTTTTAGTTTTAGTGTTGTTATTTTCCTCCGAGTTATCAATTCTGTCACTAGTTAGCTAACATAAACTAATGTAAGTCTATTGTCATATGTAAATTAGCATATGTGTAGTTTTTCATGTCCTCTTTAGGCAATCCTTCATTCCTCTATTAGCATGTTAGTCAGCTGCTGCTGACTGCACCATGGGTATTGTTGGAATAGAATATTCTTGCCTTATTGTCACATGTTCCTTTATTTATGTGATTATTTGTATGTGTGTGTTGTTCATGGGGAGTAGACTTGCACAGCTGTTTTTCTTTCCTGTGCATGTGAGTCTGTTTCTGTGTTTACTGAAGGGTAGAAGCAGATGATGAGGAGGTATCATCTTCGGATGATGCATTGTTTTGTGTACTGTCTTTGCTATTATCCGTTCTGTTTACTGTCTTTGTGGACATTACTACACTGACCAAATGAGATTCCTACATGCATAATAGACTTAAACTTGACTCGATTATATAGTATACCATCCGTAAGGGTACCACACACGTTAAGTTACATAATCGTGATAAATTATATTGTATGTATTTAGACATCTGCAGAGAACCTAAATAAATAAATAAACAAGACAGTTGATGAGGAATGTAGGAAATACCTTCTTTCTTTCAGCTTCTGTCTGACACACATAAGCAGTTTTGATTGAAGGCCGTAATTACATGAAAATTATGTAGATTGGTGCAAAGGAAGTAGCCTTATGGTGTTTGATCACTTTACAAACATGAATCCTAGCTTCATGCTATCAGAATAAAGCATGCCACCTTGTACAAAGAAGAATAATGGCAAAATATAGTTAACCAGTATTGGCTTTAATGATGATGATAATGCTCTATTATCATATTTTCAGATAAGATATAGATGCAGCAAGTACAGCAGCTTTTGATTGCTTCTGGTAATGCACCCAACAACCATTATCATCTAACTTAAAGATAAGAACATTAACCTAATCAGTAGAGATGGGTATCGTTTAGGTTTTATCCGATACCGGTGCCAAACCGGTACTTTTGAAACGGTGCCGGTGCTTAAACGGTGCTCGAACCGGTGCATAAAGAATGGAGAACACAAACTTTGTCCAAAAACCTCTCATGTTCAGCTGTTTTTTTTGTAAAAAGATAACAATGTTAGCCTTTTCTGCAGCTATGGGGCATATATGGTATCACTCTTGGCTGGAAGCAGCTTAAACAATGGAAAAAACACAAACTTTGTCCAAAAACCTCTCATGTTTAACTGTTTTCCACTTTTTCTTTGGTCATTTTAGCCTTTTTGTCCAGGGTGAAGGGAGTATCTGCCATCAAACAAGAAGACAGCCGCATGTAGCTATGATGATGTTTGCTAGTTCACCTTACATGCACTAATGTAATAACGTGGTTAGCCTACTCAACGTAAATTACACACGAACAACATTAAGCTACTCACGCAGAGAAGAACGGCTGCTGCTGCATCATCATCCTCATCATTTCTGCTACACTGGCAGGGCTAGGGGCCAGGACTCTCCTCTTCGTGTTTTTGGGGGATGTTGCTAACTCCGGGTCCGATAACAGGCACCACACCCGCCGTAGATGTGCTCGGTGTGAGGTCTCGCAGCAAGCTATCAAATACGGCGCATTTCTCGTCTTTAAAAAAACCGCTATGCGTCGCCAGGTGTTTCATCAGATTTGAGGTGTTACCTCCTTTGACAGTATCACAGTATCAGCTTAAAGCACTTGTTGCAGCTGCTGAGTTTGCATCTTTTGCTGTGAAGTACAGCCAGACTTTTGACCGCTTCGCCTTGGGTGTTTTTAATCTGTAGCTCTGCTCTAAAAGAACGTACGTACCTGGACCCGCCTACTATCCTCGGAAACGTAAAATGATTGGCTAGAATCCAAAGTGTATCACAGCTCAGGAAAAAAAAGCACCGAAATAAAGCACCGAAATGTGCGCTGCTTTTCGGTCTGGTTACTACCGTTTATGTCAGATACCAGTACCCATCCCTACTAATCAGTAGAGATGGCACGATACCACTTTTTTATGTCCGATACCGATACTGATATCATAAATTTGGATATCTGCCGATACCGATATGAATCCGATATAGTGTTTTTTAATCAATAAAACTGTTTTTTTAATATCTTGCTGCATTTTGTATAAGTTTATACTCAAGTTTAAATAAACAACAACACTAAAGCTATTCTGTTATACCTGTATGTAAAAAATACACTGCGCCCAAAATATTTCATAGTTCAGCAACACTGATCAATCTAATAAACTTAAACCTGCTCCATCCTCCCTATTCTGGTATTTTAAAGAGTACTTAGCAGGAATATCAAGCAACCTAACTAATAGGGTTGCAAACTCCCAGCAAAAAAAAAACAGTGAACCACCCCCCACCCTCCACCTCATGATGCTTAATCGATGTAATCAAATTTAATTTGATGCAGGGGGAAAATGCACAGAAAGAAATTATTTTTCAAGAATAATTAAATAGATTCAACATCTTTCTTCAACAGAACTGCAGACTGCACAGATGGTATCTTCCCAAAGGAAAAAGTAGTATAGCTTACTAGGGTATATTAGACTTAACAGTTACTATATACAGTAATGGACTTCTATATATTTTACATCAGATTAAAACTTTGGGTGTAAGATTCAGATAATTATTTATTAAAAGCCAGACATTTTAAATGAGAACAAGAAAGAAAAGTATGTCTTTGTGCCCCCTTTTCCCTGTTCATGCCCTATCGGCCCCCCTGGCTAAACTTTGCTAGATCCGCCCCTGCACAGTTACCAGCCGTCAGCTGCGTAGAAAAAGATCCTGGTGTAGAAAGTAATATTAAATAAATTCTAACAACAGCTTATCAAGCTTAAACGTGCTGCTGTTGTTCAGCCGCTGGTTTCCTCTTTCTGGTGAGAAGTGGGCCAAAAACTAAGAAGAGACAGAAAAGCCGATCAGCTGATCATTAGTTTCACAATTGAAGAAGCAGCAGGAGAGAGAGAGAGAGAGAGAGAGAGGCAGTCGCTCCATATATCGGTTGTTAAGCTTAACGTGGGAATGCTTTACAAACATTCAGAGATGAATTTACACACTTGCTTTACTTCTCTCTGGGAAAACTTCCTCGGAGATGAAATGCTGGTTTGCTAGCAAGGCTACAAATACACACAGCGCTCTATCACGTGATGCACACTGCTGCAACGTGCTACAGTTATGAGCCGAGTTACGCCGTGTAGCAAGTTTTGTGAGGTGCTTTTTTGATATTTAATGGATCGGATTACATTTTTTATTTCTCGCCGATATCCGATCCAGTAATTTGGGTCAGTATCGGACCGATACCGGTACGTAATATCGGATCGGTCCATCTCTACTAATCAGTGTGCATTTTATTCACGTTTAGTGATGTCTGACAAATTAAACAAAAAAAAAGGAACTACTGAACCCAGTGGTGAGTTGATCTGCTGGCTGTGTGGTGGTACGGGGCCCTGTTGCTGGCATAGCCTGGATTAACTTGTCCCTTTGAGGTAAAGGTCATTGCAAATTAATAGTCTTTCTTAGTAATCTGCTTCAGCCAATACTGATAAAACTAATGGTCTTCTGCAAGATGACAATGGTGCTATAGGACATACTAAAAAAGAGAAAAAGACATATCTATTAAAAATGCAATGATAATGTTTGAATGCGGTTTTCTATTGTTTTAAAATAAATGAAATCATGTCAGTGAGCTCGATTACTAATATTTATTCAGTTATTTCTACTCGAGTAGGTTGTTGACCTCATTAAAAAAGTGTGCCCTCAAAATTATTCACTTGCTTAACAGATACTTGTGCACCGCTGACAATTAACAGCTATACGTCAAACAAGGAGTTGATTAGCTGGAAATACATGTTTCACAAGAGTGCTATATTTTACAGACCCTGGGACTCTCAGTTTACTGAGTGATTCATCACATAATCGCTGCCTGCAGAGCACTCTGCATCAAAGCAACTTGAAATGATGCTCTGGTGTTTTTACAATCAAAGTCAACATCCTGTGTTTTGTCTGTACAGCTGACGCCTCATTAGGGTTAGATCACTTAAACCGTAATGTTGTCTGCAGGAAGCAGCCAAGTATTCATGTTTATGTAGCCTGAAACATAAAAATTGACATTTCAAACTTTCCTGTCTCAAAAGTTGGGAGACAGGATATGGCAGTAGCATATGGTCACATCGAAAGAGCATATTCAATTAATAGGAAGAAGGAAACTTCTTCACTGCAGTTCTGTCAGCTTCAGACCTATCAAAATGGTACCAAATGCAATTTTTGATAATGATTAATGGGAGTCAAATGCAGGCATTTACATTAGTTGTTAAAAGGTTGACTTTTAATTGAGAAAAAACTTTCCTTAGCATGAACAAAGTGATTGTGTTGCTAAAATCCAACCACACCTGGGACCTTAATGCCAACCGTGGACTCCACAGTCACAGTTTCTATGTTTACCATATATCATGCTCGTGTCTCTATGAGTGGCATATAGTGGAATCTTCCTTTTTTGTTGGTTACATTGATATACATCAAACCCTTAATGTCACACAGTAGCAGAATAACCATTTACACTCTTTTTTTTTCTTCTTTACATTTTTTTATATGCAAATTTATTAGGGTCACAGCGTTAATGAACATACAAAATTCTTTTGAGCAGGTCCAAACATTAGATATCAACCAATGTCATTTTGTACTCACATAAAGTTCCTCCTCTTATTTCTGTTGGCTACTAATGGGAATAGGCAAGGACATTTCCAATGCTTGACAGGAGGCTAAAGTATACAGAATACAGGATGAAGGAAGACGCAGAGTGAACAAATGCAAATCTCCCTCACGGTTAGTCCAACTAGACCAATTCAAGCCCTTACAAATCTTAAACCAATCTTCCGTTGAGCAAAAGTGTAATCCTTTATTTATTAATAAAATCAAATTGAACAAATGAGACTTTGGCTTGCTGTCATGTCTATTATGCTGAAACTTCAAACCGTGGAGTTTCTTTCAAACAAATTGAAGCCACGTCTTGACACGCACTGGACATTTTATGGTAGGTTTAGCATGGAAATCTCAAAGGCTCATTAGATGTCTTCTGGCTGTGCTGGGTAGCTAAAGGGTATCTACAAGTCTTATCTGAAGTGGCAGGCACCACTCAAATAAGACAAGAGCTATTATGAAACTAGTCCTTGCCAAACTTTAAGAGTCATGTCAATGAAGAGAAATATCTAATACGCTTCCCATTCTGGAGGACAGAGGTACCCGTGACAATGCCTCCAGAGTGCTGTGGCCCTGTCTCCTGTTAAAATGATAGGCCACATCATTACTGGGCTTCCACACCACTGTGGATAGAGGGAAAGTCAGGTACTGACTGGGTGAAAAGGAAAGAGCAGTGCCTGGGATCAGCTCAGTGTAGCTGCTGGGGCACAACTGCCCCTATTCTGATTCAAACGTGGAGACTGGTGAGCTGCGACAGGGCTGTACCGGACCAGGTACATCTGTATCTCTTCCGGCACATTGTGGAGGAGGTGGTGAGTGACAGCAGGTGGGGACGCAGCCCAATTAGAGCAGGGCTGTTGGAGGATGATGAATGGGGCTGGCTTAGAGAGCCTAGGAGAAGCATAGGCATAGGCAGGCTTGAGATGCCCACAGCTGTCTCACTGAATGAGTATAAACATGCTGAGGGGCTCCTCCATACAGAATAATACAGCCGGCATCTGCAGGCTGGTGTGTGCTCCCTTGTCTCTTTCCACTTCTTTTTCACAGGCTTTGACAGTTATGAGCTCACCTCCTTGACTGGCATGGCCTTGAACTAAATTTAGAGAATCATGGAGCTTGACATTCACCCCCCTGTAGAATCATATGGAGCTAAAAGTATACGTTGTGCACTGTACAAAATGCTTTGCGTGTGTGTGTGAGTACAATGGTTATCACTGTGTGGAGAAAAGGCTATTGTATGTGAGTACAGCCCCATCACCTGTTGCTAGGGGATATAATCAAGCTGCCACTGAGATGTCAAGCTGTCATAATGAAGCCTAAAAATTCATGGTTTTAGCTTATGAAGGACAGTTCGATTGGAGCATTGAGTATTTTTAAATTCATATAAAGGTCAAACTGTGATTTAATATAAAGAACAAATGCTTGATTTGGGGATTTAGTGTAAAATGTCACATGTAAGATTAGACAAATAGCATTCAATGAAAAGCAAAATTCACATAGAACATGATAAATCACAGTATTTGTTGCAGGAAATACTTCTTAATTTAAACCATGTGCTGATTGCAGGCTACTGACATGCCTGCAGGTAGAAAATATCTTCTAGACCTTTGTGGGAGAGATTAGTAGAGGTTTATAATTCAATTTCATTACTGTATAAAATAGGAGGAGACTTCTTGGAGGCCACCTGTCTCCTCCTGTCTTCCTGTGTCATTACCTTAATCTCCTGCAGTTATGGGGAAAAGGCGCTTAGCTCTCTTTCTCCTCTATAATGTAAAGTTGTTTTAAAAAATGTCAAATGTTGATTATATAAACTTCTGGTGTGATCAGTGTGAGAACGATACTGGTTTGGTGTGTACAGGAAAAGGAGTCATGCAGCACAGCAGTGCTTGAAATGTAGAGCATACATTTCACCTGTTAATTCCCCGTGAGTTACCTCGCCTTGCATCAGTCGGTGGATGCGGGCGAATGAGCACGACGATCGAAGAACAGATACAGTAGATTAAGAAAGATAAACAGCATTAGATGACTGTAAGTGAGGAAGGAACAGGAAGATAAGTGTGAGACGGGATGAGGAAAGAGTGCACATAAATGAAAGTGAGATCGAGAGAGATGTTGTAATGGAGGATTGTATGGGTGAATAAATTTGTCTTATTGCACCACCTGCCACGGAAACGAAACCTTTTAATAATCTATAATTCCATGACTTGTACTAAACAAAGAAGTACTGTAATACATGTGGAGAGCGAGCACTGTAGGGCAGATTCTGTAAAACAGAGCTAAGAAATGAGTGAAGGAGCGAAATTTACACTACCCACATTCACCAAATGGCAAAAAATGACACTGCGCAGAGGATGTGTAAACCCAGCAATCTCCCCCAGAAAACCTGGCAAGCCGACCAATTCAGCGCTGATGTGTACTGTAAAATAATACAAGCACTGTTGCAGATTTTTATAAAAAACCCAACAAAATTAAACAAACAAGGCAAGCTGCTTAATCACAAAAGTGCAGATACACAAGTACACAGAAACTTGAAAATGGATGCATCATAACAAATAAAAATTAAAAACGTTATTTATTTATTGTAAAAAATTGAGTGATTATGTTACTTTGCTATGAAAGAAACATAATCACTCAGTGTTGTATAGTTCCTGTACTACACAGAAGTCATATGTGGAGGCAGTGTTTTTATTTAGTCACACATTATGCCTCACTCATACTTGACTTGACTGCAATTACTGCAATCAATCATAGATTGGCAAAAATTAGCAAATCATTTTCATGTTGTACTGTACATAAATGCAGATAGGTTGCCATCACGTTGCAGTCAATATGACTCAGTTTGAGGCAGTGGATGCAACTTGTCTGGGTGATTTGACTCGATGCAAATGCTTGTTTTTTGGTTATATTCAGAGCAAGGTTGCTGCACTTCTTTTTGAAATTGCTGCCCTATTGCAACTACATCACCATGAGGAGGAATTTCTGAATTTCTGTTTAAATTTTAAAAGTTTTGGCTGGACTCTGAATGTAGGTAGTTCATGTTTCTGTTTTACAACAGATGCAACATATGGCAAATTTTGCTGATTTATCAACGCTAATCTCTGCGTTTTCACAAATAGATTCCATAGTATTGCCATCTCGACCCCATTCAATCTCAAACTAATAGCAGACTGACTCTGTCTTGTTGCCATTTTATTACCATTTCATGCTTTAAAAGCAGCAGTTGACTGAATCAGTTGTTACTGTTCCCTGCCTTCAAAGCAACCAAGTCAAAGTGAACAGAGTGAAATAATTTTGGTCATACCATGGTCACCACTAGGGCTGCACCGATACCGATACTGGTATCGGGGCCGATACCAGTGTGTGTACTCATACTTGTAAAAGTTAACCGATACCATGAACCGATACCATCTTATTTCATTAATCAGAGGGTGGCTTGTCATTTCTGTTGTAGTTTTTTAGATTGGCCACTAGGGGGACATCCCGCGCTAAACAGGCACAGGGTTAGGCGAGTGAGACTGGCGGCTCAAGATAAAAAAGAGAAACTGGAGGCTGCTGTAGCTAGGCTAAACAAAATGTCAGCAGTGTGGACCGCAATAACTGCAATAATTTAAAAGTTTATTTTATTCGCAAACCTAATTTGTATTTATTTTATTCCAAACAGAAAATACAGAAAATTCCAAACAGAAGTGTTTATTTATTATTCTGAAAGCTCGAGACAGTGCCAATAGTTCAGTGATATTTTGTTAAATTACAATGTGGAGACTCTGCAATAATTTAACAGAAGTGCTTATTTTTCATTTGAAATTTTTTTGTGGTCATTTTTATTAAGATTTTATTTTTTATCGGCAGAGAATAAAATAAAACCTGTCTTCCAATTCATTGTATTTGTGTGTGTGTGTGGTAGAAGTATCGTTTTTTGTACTCTGTATCGGCAAGTACTCAGATCCAAGTATCGGTATCGTATCGGTTTGAAAAAATTGGTATCGTTGCATCCCTAGTCACCACCACTGTTGTCCCTGTGAATGTAACATTGTATATAAAGCTTTTCTCACAATATATTTGCTGTTGCATATTAGTACCAAATAAATGCAATTCCTATTAAAATATATCCCTATTTTTCATAAGCCTGAGAGTAAGCAATCAAAAGAAGCAATATTTTATTTGACTTAATCATTGTAGATGCAGCAACTAATTAATTCATCAACCATATTTATAGTTAAAAGATTAGAACCCCCTCACAAAAACACATTGATTTTCAGTCCAAAGAAAATTACATAAAAAGAAAAAAAAACCCAAAACAAAACCCTCGGATTTGTGAAGTGAAGTGTTGGACATGTATTAGTTTGTAGCTGCAATAAACTGTTGTTTACAGCATTATATTGAATTTAAGTCCATTTTTACTTGTTTCACAGCACTTTATAGGTATAAAGAATTCTAGTTCTATGGACTCACCTTGAATCACCACTGTAGGTGATTACATCTAACAAAAAAGCAAATGTAAAAATGCTACAGTTTATTATTGTATTTAGTGGTCTCGCAAAACTCAAATGTCTGTCTCGCTTCTACGTTTCGCTAAAGTCAAGAGTTTCACCTTGTAAAGGTGAAGGTTGGGGTCCTCTCTTGCCTGACAGGGATAATCCCCACCTCCAAAACGGTTGTGTTCAAACACTAATCACCACCCCCAGCATAATTGACTGATCCTAGTTTGGCACAGGCTAATTTATGTGTGCAACGCCAAGAAAGCTTAAAGACAATCCTGGGGTGTCATCTATGTGATAGACATCTCCCCGTGCCCTTGTTGCTGTGTAAAGTCTCGTGTGTTTACATATCTAGATTTGACAGGCTTGAAGTGAAAATGCAGGCTGCTGGGCATTTTCATGCAATGGTTCCACCTGCAGCTCAAAGCACCAGAGAACGTGTGTCTTTGAATATTCTGTGCAAAATTATGCCACACCGGCCAGCATATGTGATACCACATAATAAACCAGTTCAACTCATGACCATGCATGCATTTTGATCCATGCAACATATTCATTTCCTCATTGTTTAGAATATTCATTAATAGGGATCTACTTCTGGGGAATTAAAATACTATCTAAACCCCCCTTTCTGGACTTCTTTGAAAGGCCCACAACTACTGATACTGAGTAGTCCAAGGAACCCCCCCCCCCTTTTTTTTTTTTTTTTTTTCCTTTTATGAGTCTGTTGTTTTTTGCTTTTGTTTGTTTTGTTTTTTTTCTGTTTGTTTTTTGGTTTAGTTGGGCAGCAGGCTGCCAATTATTTGTTGTTTTAGGGGTTAGGGTGGGAACAAGATTGAAATTTTGGAATATTCTGAAGCATTTTGTGTTATTGTATACATTGTATTGGAACCTTTGTCTAATAAAAAGACCTTTGAAAGAAAGAAAATACTATCTAAAAGATAAATTAGTGAAAAGTACTGGCTCTTATCCTGCTTTACGCCTAATGTGAACCAGCATGTTAAGAATATACATTTGAGATATGAGGGCTGGATGTGTAAATTATATATTAAAGGCAACCTTATTTAACATAACTGTAGCCAGACCAGTGGCTCAGGCAGTCATGCATACATTTTTCAGTTATAATATGCTAATAAATGCAGCACCCATGTTTGAAGACTGCTACATCTGTTTGTGTCTAAATATTTTCAGGAGTCATGGAACTGAAGTGCTTACAAGTATATTCAACAACCTTATAGTTTACTTGGAATCTACTCAGATCAATAGCAGCAGAGATGACAGTGGCATCTTCATACCCTGGCCATGGCAGCATCCTCTGCTGACAGCAAAGATCTTATGAATGAGTGACAAACAAGATTGAACAGATAGATTTAAGCAGTGAAATTACTGGGTTAGCAAAAGATAATGGTTTCAGTTCATCATTAGGCAAGGCAAGTTTATCTGTATAGCACAATTCAACAACAAGGTGACTCAAAGTGCTTTACAGAGACATTAGAAACAAAAACAATGATTTAAAATTGATTAAAACAAGCAAACAAACAAACTAACTAATTAACAAACAAACAAACAGTATATAAAATCAAAACAGATAAAATCAAAACAGATAAAATCAGTAGTTAAATGTAAGTTTTGAAATTTAAGCTTAAGTGTGGATTTGGTGCTTTATTCAAATGCAGCTGAGAACAGGTGAGTCTTCAACCTGGATTTAAATAAACTGAGTGTTTCAGCTGATCTGAGGCTTTCTGGGAGTTTGTTCCTGATATAAGGAGCATAAAAGCTGAATGCAGCTTCTCCGTGTCTGGTTCTGACTCTGGGAACTGATAAAAGACCGGATCCAGATGACCTGAGGGATCTGGAAGGTTCATACTGGGTCAGGAGGTCCCTGATGTATTTTGGTCCTAAACCATTCAGAGCTTTATAGACCAGCATCAGAACTTTAAAGTCTCTCCTCTGACGGACAGGCAGCCAGTGTAAAGACCTCAGAGCTGGACTGATGTGGTCCACTTGTTTGGTCTTAGTGAGGACTCGAGCAGCAGAGCTCTGAATGAGCTGTAGTTGTCTGACTGTTTTTTTAGGTAGACCTGTAAAGATGCTGTTACAGTTATCAAGCCTACTAAAGATGAATGCATGGACTAGTTTTTCCAGGTCCTGTTGAGACATCAGATCTTTTATCCTTGATATATTCTTGAGGTGATAGTAAGCTGACTTTGTTATTGTCTTAATGTGTTTTTCTAAGTTTAGGTCTGCGTCCATCACTACACCCACATTTCTCGCCTGGTTTGTGGTTTTTAGGTGTATAGATTGAAGTTCTCTGGTGACCTGTAATCGTTTTTCTTTGGCGCCAAAGACGATTACCTCAGTTTTGTTTTTGTTTAGCTGGAGAAAATTGTGGCACAACCAGTCATTAATTCCCTCAATGCATTGAGGATGCATTGAGGATGCATTGAGGATGCATCCTCAATGCATCCTCAATGCAAAGGGATGCATTGAGGAATGCATTCATCAATGCATTGAGGATGCATTCCTCAATGCATCCTCAATGCATCCTCAATGCAAAGGGATGCATTGAGGAATGCATTCATCAATGCATTGAGGATGCATTCCTCAATGCATCCTCAATGCATCCTCAATGCAAAGGGATGCATTGAGGAATGCATTGAGGATGCATCCTCAATGCATCCTCAATGCAAAGGGATGCATTGAGGAATGCATTCATCAATGCATTGAGGATGCATTCCTCAATGCAAAGGGATGCACAATTTGCATTGAGGATGCATTGAGGATGCATCCTCAATGCAAAGGGATGCATTGAGGAATGCATTCATCAATGCATTGAGGATGCATCCTCAATGCATCCTCAATGCATTGAGGAAATTACAAGCATTTAATGTCCTGGGTGTTAGTCAAATATAGTAGCATGCTTACATTTATTGTATTCATGTTTACACATTTCATGTGTATTGTTTTTAATCTAGGAGAAAGACGGGAGAATAAAAAACGATACAGGTTTCGGTTGCATCAGCAACATGTGTTAGCAGCAAAAGCATTGGTGGTTTATTACTTTTTGATCTACTAAGAAATATATAGTGTTTACTACACCTAGCCCTAAACCGTCATATCTGTTATCTAGACTCTAAATGATCTGCACCTAAATACATTTCAGATAAACCCTTAATGTATGAACATAGCCAAATTGTTATCTGTAGTGGCTGCAAGCAAATAACAATTTCAGCTTAAGAGTCAGCTGGGGTTGCTGTAAGGACTTGGAGATGTGGTTTGAGTTTGAAAGATCATCTGGACAAGTGGCAGAATCCTGCAGCTCATCCACACTTTCAGTGATTGCCTTCCTGCCTAACCGCATCTCTGAGAAGACATAACTATCAAACGGCTTTAATATTTAAGTTTGCAAATGTTTGTAAGTAAGTAAGTGAAATTTTATTTATATTGCACCTTTCAAGACAAGGATCAAAAAGTGCTTCACAGCAAGTCTAAAAAGATGAGGTTTAGTTAAGAGATCACTGAGTCCACAGATCTCAGAGGGAGAGAGTCCCACTGTATCTGCTAAATGATTATCAAAAATCTATCTGGTCTCTTTTCTTTGCAATATCGACTTTTGCAAAAAACCAACAATTCTATCATATAAATGTAGGTTGTTACATTTGTTATGTTCAGAACGTGAAGACAGGAATGTTGGTTACAAGTTTGAGTGACACTGATTTTGGCAAAATGCACACAGTGCACATGGGAAACTGGGAAGCATCTGACAAGCAAATGCTTTTTATCTTGTTTATACAATATTAATGTGTATGTGTCATGTATATATTTGATTTGATCTACCAAAAGACCAGAACTGGGTCGCAGCCATGTATCTTGTTTATCTGGTTTGGGTTATAATTAGTTGTCTGTACTCTGCAGGTGAACATACTCCATGATGCCTGTAAAGGTTCATATAAAGAAAAGTTGATAAAAAGGACTCTGTCAAATTGCCTGCATCACACACAAGTTGTTACTAGTGGCCACAAGCTCAGTTCACTTTGTATGGGAGTAAAAAAAAACAATTACATCAGCTACCACTTTGAAAATTCAAACCCTGGGCACAACACTGACCTGCCAGAAAATTGTTGTTTGGAGAATTAAATGAATTATGAAAGTGAAGAAAAACAATTTAGTCTTGCATATCCAGCTGCCGTTCTAATAAATCACTGCCACCCAAAAAGAACTAATTTGTGTTGTTGTACTGTGAGCATGATTGATGAGTACGCACTGGGTTGCAGTAAAGGAGACACAGTTCAACGATGCTGTACTATGTCTTTAACAGTCTGAAGGAGAAAAAATCCAGTCTTTAATCTCTTTAACCAACATCCATTATTGATACTGATACACCAGTACTTTTACATATAAACAAAATTGCTCCCCAGCAAAAGCCAAAACAATTATTGCCTTCATTGTTCTTGTTTAACACCCCGCCCCCCCCCCCCCCCCCCCCCCCCCCCCATCCCACTTCCAAAAATGCTACATCTTGAAAGGATGTGTAGCAGCTGTCACTTCGGATTGTACAGTCTAAATTTATTCCAGTCCCATTTTTAGTGTAGCCTTGTTGAATCTTTATTGTTGCCGACTATAATGAATGAAAAACTTCTTCATTTCCCGTTTTAAATAATACCTGCCAGAAACAAAAAGCGCCTCCAACTGAGAACATGTCCTAATGATAATGAGCATGGAGTGCATTAGCCTTGCTTGTTGTCACACCATGTAATTATATATTTTTTGTGTGAATGCTTTGGAGTCATTTGGCAGATGTCCTGTGATTCTTAAACTGCTGTTACTCTCCAAGAAAACTGACAGAACTTGGGCATTGCTGCATACTAATAGTAACAATAACAACCACATGCAAATGTACATGAAACCTGCGAGAACACGGAGACTCTTTTCTTTGTAACTGATAGACAAAGAAAGTGTGGAGATGCTGAATAGCTCAGCCCTATTGTTGAGTAGGAGCAGACACCACAGACATCAAATTGATATTAATATCTATGAGAAGCCTTTACCTTTTGAGTTATCGCTCTAGCGGTCAAATGCCTTCTAGGACCGAGGCGCAGCTGAGAACATGAATGTTTAACAAGACTGCTGCATGGTTCACCTCAATGCAAGCCTCCAGCTCTGAGCTGAATTATTAACCACTGCAAGCCTGGTCCAAATTCCTACTGAGATTACATTACAGGTCTGCATTCACGGTGTTGAGAAACAAATGAATTTGAAATATGAGAAATCCCTGATGTAATTATACACTGTGCAACTGACATTGGTAACAACTGGTTATATTTGGAAGGAACAGAACGCACTAACTACAGCAGTGACGATCCGCACACAGACGCACACTTTAAATGATTTAAATGAAGTCATTTGTTATAAGAATGAAATAAAAAATAACATTTTATATTTATGGTCCGAGCATGTTTCATTTTGTGCTTGCAAGCCTCACAAATAGAGTGACAACAAGAGTCAAACAACAAGGAGCAACAGTGTAAGCATCGCGACAGAGTGAAATCTGTCACCTGTCAACAAGCGAATGCTGAGTTTAGTTTAACTTCATCCAACTGCATTAAAATCAAAATCTGCCCATTTCAAGGTTAGTTGTGTTAACCTTGTGTTATTTCACTGTGGAGTTTCCACCACACCTTTCTATCTATTGCTTATTCTTATTGAAGAATGAGAAAGTATGTGCCCCTGTCTGTTTATTTATTAAAAAGAAAGGGGATATCAATAAAAATGTCACTGGACAGAATAAATCATTGAGGTATTGGGGGGTGAAAATCTCGTATTATTTTCTTAGTGCACCTTTAGTGGTTTTTTCTTCTTATTTTATTTTTTTAAACCACTATGATCATAAGGCATAGATGTAGTTCTGTGCAGATACATACTGTTGTGACAATAGGATGCACAGCATTACATTGGCCATGTGTTGCATCTATGCAAAGATGAATGTCAGTTGGATCTGCATGACTGGATCATGTGACGAGTAGTCTGTGATTTAAGGTGGCAGTGTTGTTCGTTATCTATTTCCCCATCACAACAATTGTAGATTAGCAAAACAAGACTGTGACGGCCAAAAGACTCCAATGGGACTCCTCTAACCAGTGGGTGACAGCATGGTGGCTACTTCCATCTTCTGAATATTATTGCAGGCAGTAAGTTTATTTGCCAGAAAAAGAGTTTAGAGAGGGTAGAAAAAGCCAAGCTCTTCAGTCTATAGCAAGTTGTGACTGGACATCTGCTTAGCAAAGCGTCCAATAGTACAGCGGTCCCCAACCTTTTTTCCGCCACGGACTGGTTTATGCCCGACAATATTTTCACGGACCGGCCTTTAAGGTGTTGCGGATAAATACAACAAAATAAAACTAGTACTGGTACCGAAAAAAAGAAAATTTATTCATAACACACATGAAAAGACCCAGGAAAACCGAGTAAACGATAAAAACGATAACAAAATAACGCTGAAAACCGATAAAAACCCTGAAAACTATACATTTCACACCTGAGCCTCAACTCTCGCGGCCCGGTACCAAACGACTCACGGACCGGTACCGGTCCGAGGCCCGGGGGTTGGGGACCGCTACAATAGTATATGCATTGACAAAATGTGTTAATGCTATCAGTAAGTCTATGATACATTATTGCTGTATATCAGATATGGTTTTTTGTGTCACTGTCTTTTCTTCCTTCCACTGATGCACACACACACACATGCGCGCACACACACTTGCACAGAGTACTGAAATCTTGTAGCATTCAGTTTACCCACTGCTTCTCTAGAAACACAGTGAGAGTGGGATCAGGGAGTACATGCCACGCATAACGAAGTACACAATGCACTACACACCATGTAGCATTTACAAAGTCAAATTAAAATGGGTAAACCAGAACCTCGCCTGATTGGCAGCTGCACTGATAAACAGGTCTCTAATAGTCTGTGGATGGGAACAACCCCATCCATGAGTGACTCTGCTTTAAAGCAACACATCCGCTCTATTCACTCTAGTACTAGCACTTATGGATGGCAGCCAGCCCAACTCCACTTTATTCCATCCACAATAAACTTCAAACTGTAGCAATACTGTTGTTTGTTAAAACTATGAGTTGCTTTAGAAGTGAATACCACAGTGTACTTCCATGACTTTTTGTTTTGTGTGTGGATGTGTGGCAGGCCAGTGAGATGGTAAGAAGTCAGGGGCCAGTGTGGTATAGGAAATCAAGTACACAGACACATTGTTCATAAACCATACATTCTGTTTGGTACATTGCTAGAAGCATCTTGTAGCGGAGCCTGAAATACTGTTAGATTCCCAGGGTGCTGGTGCAAGTGAGATATGGTAGTGGCTGGCCTTCTCCATCAAACAGCAGCAAATACAGTACTTCACCATGTGCTATATATTGCTAAAGGGGGTTGCAGTGCTTTCGAAATATTCACCGTAAAGAAGATACATGTATCGCTACTGCTACATTTATTACTGCCTATAATGTTTGGTGATACACAAAACCTTCAAGTGTGTGATATCACCCTCTTTAAAGCTAGAATGGCCCCTACAATTAGTCATATGTTCAATTACAGAAGAAAGTTATGACTTTGTGAAAGCCTGGCATAATCATCACTCCTTCTATGGAGTTACTGCACATTCATTTACTGCACTAGAACTTAATCTATTACTGTGGGGGAAATGTAGCTCAGTGGTTCGAACTGCAGTTTCACAGCAAGAAGGTGCTGAGTTCAAATCCACTGGATGTCTGGGGCCTTTCTCTGTGAGTGTGCATGTTCTCAATGTGCTCGTGTGGGTTCTCTCTGCGTACTGCCACAGTCAAGCAGTGATTCTGAAGGTGATTAATTTTCCATCTCTCTGTGTTAGCCCTATGATAGACTGCTCACCTGATCAGGATGTACCCTGACTTTTGACCTGTGGCAGCTGAAAAAGGCTTCTGCTCTGCCCCAACCCTGACTTGGATATGTAGAAAAAATGGATGTACAGATGAATGAATGGCGTTAGAAAATTCAATATGTTTTGCTTTGTTCTGTGATTCTAATAATTAGTATTAAGGTTGTGTGTGGAACCATGCACACTGAGGTTTCTTTGATAAGGAAATGCTGCAGCATCTTTAAACAAGTAAGATTATTGAGTTTGTATCCGATGGAAACTGTGAAGTTAGGCAACATTACAACCATCAATTTTAAAAGACAAAACACAGTACTGACAGTAGAACAAGTGGGTGCAACAGGACTGACTTTGTCACCTGTAGATGATACTGTTGTTTGCTGACCTAAGGAGAATTGGCCTATTTAGGTTATCAGTCGCCTGCAGTCACATGACTCCTTATAGAGTTAAAGAAGGGAAAACTTGTTGTCAAAGTGGAAAGCTGGTTGAAGTCTTTGTGCTGCTCAATAAAACTGAATGAACTCTGAATATATGAAATGCAATAAGTGCGCTTTTCTGTAATTGCTAAGAAGAATCATACTGTATAATGATCGTAGCCAGTGTTAGGAAGGTTACTTTTAAAATGTATTCCATTACAGATTACAGATTACATGCCCCAAAATGTATTCTGTAACGTATTCCGTTACGTTACTCAATGAGAGTAACGTATTCTGAATACTTTGGATTACTTAATATATTATCATGCTGTTTACAACTACATGAATGTACTATTGCTGTGATTTATTACTGTTACTGAAGGTCCGCGGCTCCGAACCGTAGTAAAGGGACCTCTGGCTAATACGGTGGGTTCTGTGTCGGCTCGTAGCTGAAAACTAGCTTTACTTTGTTGTCTGGGTCAACTTTGCTAGCAGAGACAGAGAGAGGCGTTGAAAGGCTGCTCCAACAGAACTTATTGTTTCAGAGGAAAACACGAACACGGTGTACAGTCGAGTCTTAATAGCTTACTTACAGCTGGGCTCGTCAGGCTCTCTTCTTGGCTGCAGTGGTTATTATTATATTTACATGCTTCCAGCTCCCGTTTCTGCTCGATGACAGCTCGTACTTTTCCTTTTTCTCCCTCCCTCGCTCACAGACACATAACGTGTATGGCAGTCCATTCTCCCTGCAGCACGGACTACACTGCCTATGATGCTACATTCTTTAGAGCTATACCTGTAGCATTCTGCCTGTTAGCTTAGCACAACAACAACAAAAAGGCCTCTCTCACCCAGGAAACACGCAGAGAGAGAGCGTCACCCTGTAACCATGGCAACCGTAACGCTGCCGCCTGGAACAACAGAACGTAGCTGTCAAACAAAACCCAAACAGTCCTGACCCGCCACAATATGAAACAGGGAAGTACCGCCGTGTAATCCATTTATTTCAACAAAGTAACTGTATTCTAAATACCACCTTTTTAAACGGTAACTGTAACGGAATACAGTTGCTCATATTTTGTATTTTAAATACGTAACGGCGGTACATGTATTCCGTTACTCCCCAACACTGATCGTAGCATATATATGTATGCTTGTATATCGCCTGTCTCTTCTTAGATTGTGTGGCCCAGTCGTTGTGTAGGACACTGTGAGTGCCAACACCTGTGTTAAATATTTTATAAAAATCCCACAATTGTATATATTTGTACATTTGACAGTTTATTTGAGAGCTGAATACTGACCTGCGCATAGCTTGAAGGTTTACTAGTAAAAATAATAATGTTCACATCCAAATAATCCAAAGCCTGTACCATTCATACCATTCATCAGATATGGCTTGTTCCACTTAAATTTAATCTAATCATTTATCAGTATTATTTAAACACCAGGCTGATTACATCACTGCCGTGCTGCCCAAAGGACACACAAAAGAAAGTGGTTTGATAATGAACTGGGCAGCTGAGCTCCATTAAAAACAAAGAAAACAAAAAACAGCGTTGCAAAGTGCAGGTCATGAATCAGTTTTATAAAACAACAGGTAAACATTTACTCTGTAAATGTCAGACACCGTGTTTAGTTCACTAGCAATGCCAGCGATCGAGCTGTCGGCTATGATGTGTTAACAGTTTTAGGACAAAAAAGCTAAAAGTATTAGCTTTCAGATTCCTTTTCCCTGCTAGCTGCGCTAACAAGTCGAACGGCAGGGTCCCGAGCAGAGCTGGACACTCCAGGCTCATCTGCTCACTAGGTTAATAATGTTAAATGTCAAAGTAAACGAAAAATAATGTGATGCACATGGAAGTTACATTATTCATGTCTCTTTCTCGCTCTCCCACAGTTAAAGCTTGACTGGTAGTATTGAGTTATTTACCATTAAAGTTAATCATTATTATCTGCTCCACTCACCACCGTCTTGCTTTTTTCCTCCTCTTCCTTTTTTTTTACTTCCACTCCAAGAAAAACAACTCTTCTTTGTTTCTACTGAGTGGTTTTTGTTGTTGCCATTAGGGTTGTTTAAACAGACTGTAGAGTCTGGTGGGGCACCCTAAGGGCGGTCAGGCCTCTCTTACTGTCTTCACAAACTTGGCCACTGCTGTAGTTTAAAGCTTCCCACTGGCCTGGGGCCCTAATCTGTTGTCTGCCTTGCCTGGTGGCAAATACAACCTCTGGGGTTACCCTGTTTGAAAGGTGATGCCTTTTAATGACACATAGTTTTCCTTTCACGTGTCAGGTGCAATTGTTATCAAAACCTGCCTTTTTTATACTTGAATAGCTTGCAAATCTTCTAACATGCAAAGAAATAAATAATTACAAATGAACTAATTGTTGGTTTTAAACGTTTCCCATAATTTAAAAACGTATTCACCAAATGATGCCTTTATAATATCATTAACTCCACACTTTATCACACATTTTAAAGCACACAAAATATTTTAGTTGACAGTCCCCCCACTGCACCTCAGCAAGGACTGTCCTGGGAAACACATGGAGGGGATTTTAGAATGAAAAGAGAGTCGTTTTTAAAGACTCCCGCTGGATTTAAATTACCCAAAAGCCTCAGGTTATGTTTCACTCAAATTTCGAATGAGTTTCTCAACACTGAGAATTCTGTTTTTCAGCTCTTCTTTGTAGCTCTATTAACATGTAACATCTTATCAAGCAGGAGCCAAAAACTGTATTTTCAGTGGGGAGGATGTTATAAGACAGACTTGACCAGTGTGCACTTCTACTTTAATGTAACAAAAACTGGACATGCAAGATTTAAGGAATAAGTATTTGATCAAACATCAGGTTGAGTATCTGGAATTCAAATGTTTCCCCTCACAGTTTTTATACATTTACTACTGAATCAGAGAGAGCTGGTGTTTTCTTTGTAGGTTTTCTGTTTTTTATTTTTGTTGTGTTTTTATTGTAGGCGTGCACGAGTGAGAAGTGTAAAGTAAAATGAGTGCATACTTTGCCCAGCTGTCAGGTCACTGCCCAACTGGGAGTCCTTAATTGAGTGCAACCTTTAAAGGAACTCTTGTTCGCTGGACCAAAAAGGCTATGGTCACGGTGGAAATGAGAACACAAGTACTTTTTCTTGTAAGCACTCAGATATCACAGCCAAGAACCTGCTACTCATATTGCCTTTGAGTCTGGCAAGGTCATTTGACAAAGGGTTCTGGATGAATTGAGGTTTTGCAGTTTGAGTTGTTCTAAGCAACAGGGTGTTTGTTTTGGTGTCTTTTTGCTGTTGCATTCTCTTTTGGCTTCTATACACCTAGCCCCTGTTCAAAATTTAGACTAAATTGGAAGTGTGAAGGAAATGAGGCATTTTCTATGAACTTCAATTCTTAACGACAAGCCCTTGACTATTATTAGAGTTTTCATGCTGTGATTTTAATTGGGTTTCAATTAAATTCAGACCCACAAGCATTTTGCAAACATTGTAAGTAATAGGCTAAAGCACTTCTTGGGTAAGAATAGTGCAAGGACACACATACAAACACATTGCTGTGTCTTGGTGAAATTTATTTTATTTTTTTGCACTCTTCACAGTAATGCAGTACTTACAAAGAGAGCAATTAATTGAGTTTAGGACCTCTTGTGAAGTTTTTTAAAGTAGCATTATAATGGGTGACAAGCAGACTGAATATAGAATCCAGCTCCTCTTTCTTTACCACTGCTCTAAAATCCCCTGATGGTAGCAATATCAGCTACTTTATCAACTTTTCTCAAATACTGCAAAGCGTTTATTAATCTGCACCACAGATTACATTTATAAACAACACATTTTAAGTAGCATTGTGTTACAGTATCTTATTTTTTCAAGGTATAAAATGACTTTCAATATTTCTTTGGACCTTAAAGATGAGCACAAGGTAAAGTTTTGCCATCAGCAGGTTTTAGATATTTTATGTGTTTGCGTTGGTTTATGTATTCATGGACCAAGCTAGTAACTGTTAGGACCTGGATTTACTTGATTAACGTTATAATTTCATGTTAAAATTGTTCTGTAGTAATTCTACAGTTTGTCTTTTTCTGGCACAAGTCTACAAATCTGCTGTAACCTAATAGAAGTGATTCTAAAAACATTCTGTATAATTAGGATTAGATAATCAACAGATTTATTATGTGTTATCTAACACTGTTTTCTCAGTCTTGTACTTGCTCTAGTCTACTTCTGCCATTGTCCTTATAAAATAGACTGATAGTCCACGACAGTAAAACCAATAACGGGTGAAGAGAAGATGTACATCATCATAATCATTTGATTTTTATTTTTTTTGCCTGTCCCATTTGGTTCTTTAGCCGTCAGAATTGTCGTCTGAAGACCAACAAGGATACCCAATGGATTTATTTTGCCAAATGGATCATCATGGCATTGCCGTATTGGTCCATTTGATCGACCTTTGTTTTTATTATTTCTTTTATCTTATTTTCAGTTGTTACAGACGGGACAGACATGAGTGAGGGATAGGAAAGGGAGAAAGAAAGAGGAAGGAAAAGAAAAACAGAAGGGGAGAGGGACAGTGAGAAAGGGGGGGGGGGAAATATCTCCTGGATCACCTGTTGAGAGAAAAAGAGAAAACAAGCAAAAAAACAAAACAAAGCAACATACTAAACACAACACCATGGCATTAATCTAGCTAAGTGTAAACAGCAGTAAATACTAAATGTTGAATGTTGTTGTGCAGCACGCAGGACAGACAGCGCACAATGTGCTTTGAAGTAGCAGCCAAGAAAGGTGTGATTTAAGTCTACGAACAGTGAACACCCGTGTGCACACCTGTGTGGATCGGCGCGCTTGTATTCAAATGGTTTCCCCATGTAATGGTCTGCAAGAGGATGTAGAGAGCCATAGCCCCGCCCCCAGGGCATGAAGCAGGCATGGAGGAGATCCAGGCCCCAGACATCCAGAGGCCCCAGAGTGCGAGAGCCCAAGGAGGACCACCGGAGGGGCATCCGTGCCACCCTCATGGGAAGGGCTGAGGATCCCCAGACGAGAGGTCACCCAGTAGCCACCGGGCAGAAGCTAGAGGGGGCTGCACCGGCGTGCCCGGTGCATAATCATTTGATTAAAGATATTGGGGTTCTCTTGGTTTACAGTAGTTTGCCCCAAATGGACATCTCTCCAAAGAAGGGCCAGATGTGATAGCTTCGTGGTTAACCATGGCTCATGGAGAACATCCTAATCCTAATCCTGTCCATCATAGAAAGGTTTCTGAAGCATAACAAGCTGAAAATCTTGATGTTATACTGTCATAACACACAGTGCATCACAGCATGCTGCTGGTAGGGCCGCATAGCAAATTAGTCAGAGTGCCCATGCTGACCCCTGTACACCGCCTACAGTAAAGCACCTACAATGGTCACATGAGCATCGAAGCCACACAGGGGAGCAAGGAACGATGTAGGCGTTCTGATGAATCAGCTGTTCTTTCACATCATGTGGACAGCCCTGTGGGCCATTTACCTCAGGAAGCAATGTCGGCACTATGTCCTATGGGAAGAATTATGTCCTAGTATTCATATCAATATTGCTTTTGTTGTTCCGGCTACCTAAATATTATTGCAAACTATGTTCCCCTTCAAGGCAACTGTATTCCCTGATGGCCGTGGTAGAGAATGATAAAGAATGGTTTGAGGAGCATGACAAAGTGTTTGAGGAATTAAAATCCTGCAGATCTCAGTTCAGTTGAGCATCTGTGGCGTCTGTGGGAAAAAAACACGTCTAGTCTATTGATGCCGTACCTTGCAGCTCACGGAAAGGACCTAAAGGATCTCCTGCTAACATCTTGATGCTCTCTATCACGTTACAGTGCATGCTTCAACAGCTCAGAATTGTTTTGAAGGCTGGAGTTAGTGGCATTGTCACACAAATGTGCAAAAACAAATTGGTTTCAGTTCAGTTTTGACTTTCAAGGGACACAAAATAAACAGACTACGTCATTCATCGCCGTATCATACCTGCATCCAGTTGGATATAGATGGGATTGAACAGAGGAGATACACTATGTCAACTCCATTGCACCATTTCCTGGATTGCAAAAGCACCAAGCTCTTGAAACAAATCAACTTTAAAATGGTCTCATTCTTTGACTGACCATTGTTTAGTTTGTGTTGCTATCACTAATGCACGGTTTGATAAATTTTGGCTTGGTCATTTGTTCAAACAGACATAACAGGCAGTACTTAGGGGTTGAAAGCCACTAAGGGCTCTCATCTTTGTTGTTGCCCTTGTGAGTTGTGCTGGTTGATAGGAGCACCTGCACTGAGTAGGATGGGATCTGCCCGTTACACTGTTGTAGTGGAGCTAATTGGCAGCAGATGGGGAAAAAACATAATTTTGAAACACTAAATGCATTCGGTTTTACAAAGAAGAAGCATAATTAGGCTGTGTTATATGGCTATGCTGAAAGGCATCAGGATTTTCTTTTTCTCTCTTGCAAGAATACTCCATGAATCAGCGGGTTTGTCTTTCCCCAGTTTTTTCCTGTTAATAAACCACCACATTTTCAAGATCAAATGTTTTTCTGCTGCTTAAATTTGATCCATCAACTATACTCCAAATATCTAACATTCATATCCATATCTATTTGACAGCTTTCGAAAAAGGCGAAAAAGAAAAAGATAATCGCGGGTGAGTTTAAGACAGGATTTTTTTTAAATTCTTGACATCCTTAAATTATTCCACTTCTTGCTCATATTCAAGGCTAAATAGCTCAATGAGGGTTGATATGAAAAGAACAGATAGAGGAAAGCATGAGTTGCGATGCTGATACGTTAGTGCTGCAGGCCCTGAGGCCGCTGCTCTTCTGCCTTCCAGTGGGAGGCAGATAGAGTCATCATTAGAAAAGGCTTGAGAGAGGGAGCTGGAATCAAACAGAGAGACGGGGAGAAAAGAGAGAGAGAAATAACAGGTTTCACCTCAACTCCCCGCTCTCACTGATTCTCTTTGAACTCACAGCCAATTTTGCATGCTTGCACAGACCTACGCCTCTAAGCCAGAAGAGACCAGTGCTTCCGACATCTAACCTCAGCGCTCAACCTGTGGAGCCAACTCCCGCTCGTTGCTTTAACTGCCTGCTTCAGAACAAGGGCCAAAGTTGAAGGAGAGAAGCTGACACACCCCTTAGCTCCAGTAATCACCTGTGGCATACACTCCTTTTTTCTGCTGCCTGTGTGAATCAGTTTTAGCCTGAAGATAAGCCGTTTTACAACCATAAGCGCAGCAAAGCACATTTTGACAAAATGTGTTGAATACCAAGTGGGAATGTACTCATATTTTAAACTGAAACAAAGCCAACTAATATTTCACTTTTTTACCGATGGATATTATGAGCACTCGAGTTACTTTTATACTTTTATCTTTATTCTTCTGACCTTTTGTAGTTACTTTTTGGAGTTAAGCGAAAAAAAACCCAAAAAGATATATATAGTATATTTTTATAGCTATAGTTATTGCTAAAAATAACTACCATCTACCACTGACAACCAACTTTAATTGTCTAGTTTTCAGTTGCAAATATTAGCTTATCTGAATCTTCTCATTTCAGTCTACATTTGTTTTTTTTAAATGATGTAGCCACTGAAAGTAGGATTGGTGGGACTAATTGATAAACTCTGCTGATCTACTCGATAACTTTGAATATTATTCGATTTTTCTTTAAATTCAGAATGGCTTGGAGATCTGCTGGAAAAGAAAACTTTTACATCACTACACAATGGCTACCCTGCAATCTCGTGTTGACGCTGAGCAGTTCAGTATGTATGCCACGGCCCCATGATTGTCCATTTTGTATGGTTGGAGACAAAATGTGAACATAGATGAACCATTCAAATGTTTCAGTCTTTACTCTTGTAATGCTACCTAAGAAAATGCTTCTGCATGTTCTGTCTTGTCAACTTAATGGTATTAAGTAATACTAGCATTAGTGAATAAATTCAGACTTATTTGGACAGGCTAGCTCGCCACAGTCAAGTCTAGAATCTTAACTACACAGTTACATTGAATATATCTTATTAACTTGTGCCTCAGACACTAAGCAGAACATTTTTCTTCTTCCACCACCCAACAAAACTCTCCTTCACATACATCCTTTACGCCTCGTCAGATTCTGGGGCTACATTCCCATTTAAGCCTTTTATGCTCTGTTTTGATTTATTGCTTTGTTTTTTTGGTCATCTTTATTGAGCACATTACTTTCAGTCATGGTTGTGTGAACAAAAAAAGCTGTATGGTCAAGGATGGTTGTTCATAAAATGATATCCACTCTGAAAAATTGTTTACTTTAATTTCATTATTTATTTGAAATTTAATTTTAAATCAGGACGGTTTTATGGTAAAAAATGGTCTGTATTTGTGTAGCGCTTTACTAGTCCCTAAGGACCCCAAAGCGCTTTACATCCAGTCACACACCCATCCACACACTGGTGATGGCAGCTACATTGTAGCCACAGCCACCCTGGGGCGCACTGACAGAGGCGAGGCTGCCGGACACTGGCGCCACCGGGCCCTCTGACCACCACCAGTAGGCAATGGGTGAAGTGTCTTGACCAAGGACACAACGATCGAGACTGTCCAAGCCGGGGCTCAAACCGGCAACCTTCCGATTATAAGACGAACTCCCAACTCTTGAGCCACGAGGTTTTAATCCTTCCATTATTGTTAAAAACAAAGTCCGCATTTTGTTCTGTTTCATTTTAACGTCTTCTAAGCATCATAAGGATAAACTCTCACCATCTTTGATGTATATGACCATCATGTTTAGAACAGTAATCTAGCAGGTCTGGAGAAAAGATGCGATTCATTTCATTGTGTTTAATGCAAATGTTGATTGCTTAGATTAGGTTTGTAGTCATTTCTACCAATACACAACTTTTTAAGTTACATTCGCAGCCTTTGCATGTTTCTATTAGCTTTGCATTTGATGCCTTTTATCCAGTGTTCACTAGATTCACTAGAAGCAAAAACAGTAAATTTCCAACAGCCACTTAATAGTGCAACACTTCAAACCACCTTCTGAGTAAGAAAATGCTCTTCTTGTTAACAAACCAAGCATTTCATTGTAAGTTTTATGGTTAAAGGTTGTTGAAATTATTTTCAAGAACATCCTTTTAAATATCTTAACCCTGTACTGAAACAGCACAAGCATTTTCCAGCAGCTGCAGCTTTTCTATCATCAGTCAAGTTTTTCTCATTTTAAAGGTCTTGCACAATTTTTATGTGATTTTAAGGACCTGCTTAGTTCACTATTTATACAGTGGATTGTATGTGCTAAGAAAAGCTGGAAAAATACCATAAATAGTAGAAGCCATTATTGCAAAAGTATCTTCCTACAATTTGTGCATGTCCGAATGGAAGGAAGGAAGTGTACAATTTTCTCATTTTAGTTTGATTTTAATGCAACAATTGGGGAGGATCTGTGCAATTGCAGCTCCAGCACTGGTGTCAAATCTCAAACCTGGAAACAAACTGTTTGCAGACTAAGAAAACCTTGAATTCATGAAGAGAACTTTAACCTTAATTAACACAGGTTTCCTGAGATGGCAGAAACGGACACACAGAAGGTTTGTTCAGGGTTAGAGGGGACAGTTTTAACATAGTGAAACAGGTCACATTAGTAAACACTGCTTAGCTTGCTAACATTAGTGTGCTAAGATACTCCATCGGGGGTTTTGACGGTTGCACGGAACAAATGAAGTCAATCAACTATGTGGTGTTATTGTAGCAGGATTTGGTCTGACTAGGGAAGCCTGATAACCAGAGTCAGCATTAAAAAAGTGAATAGGGACCACTTGCTAACAGATTAGTTTATTACATCTAGAGGAATAGTTATTGAACTGTTCACAATGTTACTTTTTATTTTTCTGTTTCTATCTGAGTGATAGCAGAAACAGAACAGTCTTCACCTGCAGTGCTAATGTTAACCAGTACAGGCAAGCCTAAAATTACTGGGAACAAAGTTTTACTATTTGTCTTTATTGCACGGGCTGTTTTCACAAGGGGAAAAAAAATCCATGCTTATAATTAGAAATATAATTGCTGGAACATACTATTTATGCAGTACAAATGTGTGCATGCTGGTGATGTATTAAGTGTGCAAACAGCAAGACTGATTAATGCGTGCTCAGAAATAATTCACCAAACCTTACATGTTTTAGAGAAGAGTGGAGATACAGTGTGGCTTGTTTCAGCACCGGTGGACACTGAACATAATTCCTCTGAATTTTTTTTTTTGGCTTAAGCTGTGTTTGTGCCACAGTTATTCTTTTTTTTTTACATTTGATATGGTTTTTAAAAGAGTTGCCTCAGCAAATATTTCAGTTGTTTCCACTAACTGCTGGCAAGTGTCCACCATGAATCCATGAATCAGATTAAGCTTGAAATCATGTGCTTCCAAGTAACACAGTATGATAAAGTCTTTGCTTAAACAGAAGCTATAAATTTGTTGGTGTAAAGGCAATAAAAAGGGCGTTGCTTGGAGTGTTGCATGAAAGATATGATTGCAATACAATTCCTTCGACTTGTTATTTTCCTTATTTGTGATCTAGGATTTTAGAATTTCCCATTATAACTTTTCACAACCCACTTTGACAAATGTTATTGTCTTTTCCAATCATTCATCCATTTATCCATTCACTTCCTCTTATCCTTTTTTCAGGGTCGCCAGGGGGCAGGAGCCCATCCCAGCTGTCTTAGAGCCAGAGGCAGGGTACACCCTGAACAGGCTGCCAGTCTGTCACGACCAGAGATGGGCTGTAATCCGATTACTTTTTTCAAGTAACGAGTAAAGTAAGGGATTACTATTGCAAAAACGGTAATTAGATTACCGTTACTTTCCCGTAGGAACGCTGCGTTACTGCGTTACTAAAACCGTGATTTTTTTGCGAGAATGTCTCATGACAGTGACGTAAGCGAGTGCGATGTTTGTGACAACAGCTGTGTGCAGATCAACAATGGATCATATATCGAGTGCAGAGAGAGTATGAGCGTGCAGCGTTTAAAGCGTGGAAGTACTGACCTTACTTTGAGTTTGATTCCATAAAAAGTGACAAAAACATTAGTGTCCGTTGTGCGTGGGAAGAAAACTTCTTTTTACAGCGAAAAAAACCCCTAAACTTCCGAGCAAGCACCGAGTAGCTACGACGTAATGGGAAACTCACAGAGAAACTCGCGGATTCTTCCACTGACCGCTGCACACCTGCACCAGGGTAACCCTCCGCCTACCCCACTCCTGCTTTACAGGTGAAAATAGAGCAACAGGACCGCTAGTCTTTGACTTTATTTATTTTCTGCTGTGTTTTACTTGCATCTATTTCAAAGACTGAGTGTAAACACACAAAAAATATTTTATTTTATGTGCTGGAATGTGCAGAAAATAGGTTTAAATATTAAACTAATTTCTTCCAGTCAGTGAATGTTGCAGATAATTAAATTTTTGCTTGATGCATAAAGTTAAAAGATTAAAACTAATAAAACAAGTTTAAAAAAGAGACTTTTCCATTTGATTACATTTTGTATGATGATTATGCAGAAAAAGTAGAATTGGGCTTAAAGATCTATCACTTTATCACCTATTCAGGTTGTAAATCGTGTTTTTAAAAAGTAACTAAGTAACTAAGTAATTAATTACTTTTGAAAATAAGTAATCAGTAAAGTAACTGGATTACTTTTTGGGGGAAGTAATCAGTAATTAGTTACTGATTACTTTTTTCAAGTAACTTGACCAACACTGGTCACGACACGTAGACACTTTAGAGTTTCCAATTAACCCAGCCCCACTAACTGCATGTCTTTGGACTGTGAGAGGAAGCCGGAGTACCCGGAGAGAACCCACGCACACATTCTTTTCCAATCAGCGATTCAAAATCTGTCACAGAAAATATTCTAATATAATCAAAACCATTTGTCCTTAAATAAATACTGAAATAATTAATTATCAGAAGACTAATCAAAGAGTCAGGAGACAACAAGATTTAGAGATTCAGTGATAGCAAGACATTATAAAATGAGACAGACATGATATGATATGTTTAGAAACATATCATATCATAAGTGAAAAACAAATTATACATGTAATTATTAGGGTGGCTTCATTGTAGCTGTTTTCATACGTGATTAGCCACATTCAGCAAACAATCTATTCTTGCCCTCAATCAGTTTATGCTGCCAAGGTAAAGTCTGTTTAATTTCCAAACCAGTCGAATCGAACTGTAAAGGGTACATCATACAACATATCATTTCAAGGATAAGGTTCACGATGTTTCAGTTCATGTATGAAAAGAGCTTTACAGGCGCAGCTAAATGCTAGAGCAGGAGAGCTGTCCATACTGTGGCCTGGACAACTAATGCTAATTACATTCCTTAGAGGCAAAAGTACATACCAGACTTTCTTTGCTATCAAAGAAGGCAAACATCTGGGGGGCAGAACATCCACTCTGTACTCTCTACACTCATCCACCCACATGTAGAGCGTCTCCATACTTTGCAGACATAGTGTATCGTGAAAGGAAGCCTCTATTACAAATGGTTCTATTAAGTGCCCTCAGTGGAGGATTTTTAAGTAGCCTTGTGGTAATGATGGCTCCCACCTTCTCTCTCTGCTTTCTCTCTTACTCTCTAGCGCTTTCCCTCTCCTCTCTATCTTTTTCTTAGCACCAACCGACCCTGAGAGCACTAAAAGACACTTGTCTCTTCATCTCCTTTCAACGACAAAGAAAAGAAGATGACTTCTCTCTCTTATTCTCCCCCCTTATGCATATCTTAGGCCCTGTTAAAAGGGGGCCTTCAGAATTTAGCAGGGACGTTTAGTATTCAGCCAGGCCGGCTTATGGTAGGAATGAATGCAGATCAGTGCTTTTACTTGAGAATGTTTGATACATCCAAAAATCCCTCGTAGAAATGATTATGGATTCTGGGGGAATCTTGGGCCCTGTTTGAATAGGGTGAGCTGTAGGCTGATTCCACTGCTAAGAAGAACAGAGGAGATCAGCCTTCATTGTTAAGCCTGACAAGATTAAGCTGACTCAAAAAGCTGATCAAACCAAGCAAGATTCTGCGTGGTGAGGCGAGAAGTGGTGGCATAGGTGGCTGCTCTGAGGTGTAAACAGAGTTCTGACATTGACAGGGACACTTCTCATCTTGCCCTGCAGGAACAGCCAGAAGCCATACCCTCCCTTGCAGCACCACAACTGCCTTGTGAGCTGACGCGATGACCATGAAATCCTTATCTCGCTCACTTCGGCGCTAGTAGATATTGCTGCACAGTGGCATAGCTGCTGTAGTACAATAAGTGGCAGTCAGGCTTTATCTGTCTGCAAAAGGATGAATCAACTGGTTTTGTTTCATTTTCTGCAAAACCTCATTAGTCTTTTTGATATACTGTATGTATATATATATATATATATATATATATATATAGACAGTGTTGGGAAGGTTACTTTTAAAATGTATTCCATTACAGATTACAGAATACATGCCCCAAAATGTATTCTGTAACGTATTCCGTTACGTTACTGAATGAGAGTAACGTATTCTGAATACTTTGGATTACTTAATATATTATCATGCTGTTTACAACTACATGAATGTACTATTGCTGTGATTTATTACTGTTACTGAAGGTCCGCGGCTCCGAACCGTAGTAAAGGGACCTCTGGCTAATACGGTGGGTTCTGTGTCAGCTCGTAGCTGAAAACTAGCTTTACTTTGTTGTCTGGGTCAACTTTGCTAGCAGAGACAGAGAGAGGCGTTGAAAGGCTGCTCCAACAGAACTTATTGTTTTTGGAGGAAAACACGAACACGGTGTACAGTCGAGTCTTAATAGCTTACTTACAACTGGGCTCGTCAGGCTCTCTTCTTGGCTGCAGTGGTTATTATTATATTTACATGCTTCCAGCTCCGTTTCTGCTCGATGACAGCTCGTACTTTTCCTTTTTCTCCCTCCCTCGCTCACAGACACATAACGTGTATGGCAGTCCATTCTCCCTGCAGCACGGACTACACTGCCCATGATGCTACATTCTTTAGAGCTATACCTGTAGCATTCTGCCTGTTAGCTTAGCACAACAACAACAGGCGCTCTCTCACCCAGGAAACACGCAGAGAGAGAGTCACCCTGTAACCATGGCAACCGTAACGCTGCTGCCTGGAACAACAGAACGTAGCTGTCAAACAAAACCCAAACAGTCCTGACCCGCGACAATATGAAACAGGGAAGTACCGCCGTGTAATCCATTTATTTCAACAAAGTAACTGTATTCTAAATACCACCTTTTTAAACGGTAACTGTAACGGAATACAGTTACTCATATTTTGTATTTTAAATACGTAACGGCGGTACATGTATTCCGTTACTCCCCAACACTGGATATAGATATTCATACATATTTTTTTGCACTGTGTTAATCACTGTCACAATGGTAATGAATGGGGTTATTAAAGGAACAGCTGTACAGAATAGTATAAACATAAATCGGAATTTCTGCTGGAGCAGACGACCAATTTAAGAGCCCAACAGATAAATACATCTCATTTGAAATGTCACCTCATGTGCTCCGTCACCCATCTTCACTTAGTCTTTTTATGTGTGGTCTCTTATGACCAGCCATGCTAGCTGATTATAACATTAGAAGAGTTGCCTTCTCAGCAGTCAAAAGTATTATAGCTCCACTACAGTAACAGCCATGTGTCTTCCCCTC
Source organism: Neolamprologus multifasciatus (assembly GCF_963576455.1). NCBI lineage: Eukaryota > Metazoa > Chordata > Actinopteri > Cichliformes > Cichlidae > Neolamprologus > Neolamprologus multifasciatus. The sequence goes on from NC_140440.1 coordinate 34,352,242, forward strand.
GACACTTTCATCTCCTATGCAAATACAGACCCAATGGAGCCAGTAATCATTCATCAGGAAACTGTCTCCAAATGGTAACTGCTTCTGTCCTGCTCATTTATTATTCATCACCACGGACGGGTCAGGCAGCTAGAGGCTGCACTGGTACCACATACACAGTCAGCCTCGCTCCACTATTTATCTCTCTCACTCTATTGTAATAAGGGAAATGTCCAGTGTGCTCTTACTTAGCTCTCTGTGTCAGACAGATATTAAGCTTGTTTGGTTTACTTCTCCACTCCTGGTTTTGATTAAAAACAAACAAAAAAAACTAACCTGCTACTGATACACTTGTTCATTACTTTGTTTAATGAGAAACTTCTGCATACGCCGCACAAAGCACACAGGGAGTGCCCGTTTCAGATAAGACGAATATGCATTTAGTAGGATGTGGATGGAGTTTTCTCACAAATGTGAAAGGAGATTAGGCATGTAAGGAACACCTTCATAAACAAGTCATTATAAAAGAAACAGCTCAATGGAAATTCATTCATATCTGTTGTCATGTGCAGTTTTTAAACCAACATCACGCAGCATCATCAGAAATGTCAAACCAATATGTTAACTTAGCAAAATAATACTGTGTCTCCTCTTGATACCAGCAGAAACCTTCAGTCTGTGTGATAATAATCACTTCAAATAAATATGCTCCCTTTAATGTGACTCACATTCATTTAGAGGTTACGAATCCCCACTGCACACTTCATGTAAACGTATCAGACGCTGCACGCTGACCTGTGGCTGCAGTCTGTCATCGAGTAAGTCAGCGCTTTGGGTTTTTATTTTGATTTGTTTTCCTGCAAGAGCCCACACTCATAATGGATGATTTTCACATGCAGAATCCATCAAGGCTCGACACCATCCAAATGAATGGTTAAAGAAACTATTTGTTTAATGTTATGAAACTATAGATCGGCAAAACTTGAATTTACTTTGCTAATGGAATACATCCAGAAATAATATGTTTTCTGTTTTCAAGTTGCCTGATAAGCTAAAATTTATCATAGTTGACTTTTGCCCTACAGCGACAGCTTCAGCAGGGGATGGCAGGATTTTTAGTTTTCAGCTGTGGGGGTTTTGTGAAGTTTATAGAAAGGGCCTGGGTACATCCCCTCTAGTCTGTCATCACACTTAAGTGGAGCATTGTCTAGGCCCTGCAGCTCCCCCAGATAAAACTGCCAGTGGTGCAATTTCCCCAAGACCCCTCAGGGCCCATAATTCTCTTTGTAGGTTGTCTGACAATTTGCTAAGCAGTTGAATCGGGGACACAAGAAGAGTGAGAAGTGCAGCAGCTTCCAGAGCGTTTCCTGAATAAGAGGTCCTATAGGCAGTTCTCCAAGGTTATAGGGACCCTTTAACTTCAAAATTTCATAAATTGCATGGAACATAAACTCACAGATTTCCCGTGGGAGTGCATCCTTTCACTGAGTGTCCAATGATATTTTGTCTCAAATAACTAATATAACAGTTTTAATAACTGATAATATAATATCACTGTTATCTCACAGAGGAAATATATTTTTGGTGAAAAAAACATCCTAAAAGGCGAAAGAAGGAAAGGATTTTGAGTCCCGCTCTATCAAGCTCTGATGCTTTCTGGGCAAGCCGATTCAGTGCATCACAAACGTTAATCACCCTGCCAAGTGTAAAATTTGCACCAAAGGAGTATGTTGGCTGTGAGCTAGAATGACATACATTTAGCACGCATGAGAGGCTTCGGTTGATGTACAACTGTACGTGGAGGGAGCCAAGTCTTGCAGTGATGCTCAGCATTCTTCACTTGTCATGTTGCAGACATGATTATGAAGGAGGTGGGGATTTTTTTGAGTTCATCATATCAAGCCATCTGTAATGCTGCAAAACTATCACTGTGCCATTCACAAGGACACTGGTTACTCTGGAAAGTGAAATTTATGCAAAAATCTGTTCTTGGGCTTGTAAAGAACTTTATACTGTGGTGATTTGTGTGTCTGACAGGAAGAGACGGCCATAAAACCTCTTCTCACCCCATTTTTTCAGTTAGCCATGGAAGTCAAATCATATTTCTAATCTTTTCACATTTTTCCTCTCACTGTGGACCATTCACAATCAACCTGTAATTGATTGTAAGAATGAAATTGCCTGTTACAATTGGGGATGGAATTGCCGGAGGGTTGGTGGCGGTGGTGGTGCTGGTGGTGCTGGGACTAAATAACAAGTGAGAGGACAGGATGAAAGACACTGCTTTAATTCACCACAACTGATTTGATAATAAAACTCGAGCCTATTTCACAGTATAGCCAATTACGTCGTCAGTGAGCTCCGCCATCACGGGTGTTGGAGTTTCATGCCTCACAATCAACTCAGCGACGCGCTCGAAACCAGCATGTTTGTGCTTCGACGACGTGATGTGAAAATACAGATAATTAAACCGAATATACTAATTAAAAGTATCGCCTTTTCATAACCCTCTGCTATTTTATAGTGAACTCTCTTTACTCATTTTGCAATTCAAAACACACGAGGGCTCCAAGGTGACATGAAGTATGAGTCAATTCCTCATGTGAAGGAAGTAATTAATTAGGATGTCAAATTCAGGGAGCATCTTTGCTTTCATTTTTCTTCTTAATAGGGGAATAATTTGGAATTTGGAGAGGTGGCAGATCCCATTTAATGAAGATTGACACCTGTTATTTCTCCCAGTCTCCGCCACCCACCGCTGACTACGATTTAATAATGGCCGTGCCCTTTTGTAACATACATGCAGTTCCTCAGAGCGCGCAGTCACCAGGGTCATGTCCCAGCAGATAGTGACGATAGGTGGGCTGCTGGGAGCCACCCTTAGGGCCAGACCTTTGTGACTGAACAGGATCGCTTTTGGGCTCAACTCCTCATATCCTGTGTAACATCTGTCTCTCTCAGACCGAGGCCTTCAGTTCGACAGAGATGATCGCCCTGAAAGGTTCCTCAGCGGCACTGCCCCCCCCCCCTTAAACTAATACCAGCTTTAACATACTTGGAAAGGTCAACCTTGTGTGTTTTTACCTTTCATGCCCACACCAAATTTAAGCTGCTGCTTGTATGCGGAAGGAAGATTAATTGCCCTCCACAGTCAGGTTGTACTTAATCTTGTGTCCTCAAAGTGTGGCTATGTTAGATTAGGTTGCACTAAGCCACCAAGCATTTGGTATACAGAGAGGGACATATTTAGATACACACACATATGTTAAACACACACACACAGCTGCAAAACCACTAACTGTCAATCATCAATCCAGAGTAATTCACTGGAGACGTGCGGCGTTGTCACAGGACAGAGAATCTTAATCAAACCTGAGCTCACCTGTGTTTTTTTCCTTCTTCCATACAAAATCAAATTAAACGAGTGGGGGGGATTTGTGTGTGTCTGGAGAGCTGCTGGTCTGAAACAAGAGCAATGCTTCCATAAAAAGCAAGACTAAATAATCATTGTTTGCGTGGAGCAGATTGGGCAGCTTCAAAGGGTTAAGCATGAGTGGATTAAAACGGCGGCACACATCTGTTTCTATACACTAATCCTCTTAGTGCCCACTCCTAATACGTTTTTATATCTTTCCTATCTTTCACTGAGGTGAAATATCAGATTAGTTGCTTGGCTTTCACTATATCTTATTACAGCCGTATCTATCACTGGAGTAGCGAGCTTTCAATGAGGCTGGGGAGTCAATGTGCTGATTGGCCTCACTGCTCGTTGTGAAAATGCAAAATTAAAGTTTTATTGTTAATGCGGTGTGAATTAGTTGATTGGGCTATCATTGTCTGATTTGCTCTGCTATTCTGCTAAGCTTGTGGGCTCTTTTGTTTAAAGTGTAACATCAGAAGTCACGTCTTTTCACAAAGGCAGGAAGTGGCACATACTTGTCTTGGTCTTAGCCTCTGCAGAGTACTGTGAGAAAAATGTCCTGTGAAGACATGATGTCTATTTTAGGGTTGCACCGATACCGATACTGGTATCAGTATCGGTGCATCCCTAAAATAGATGCACCGATACAGTATCGACCCCGATACCGATACTGGTATCGGGTATCGGGGCCGATACTGTAAAATGTGTGTGTACTCATACTCGTAAAAGTTAACCGATACCATGAACCGATACCAACTTATTTCATTAATCAGAGGGTGGCTTGTCATTTCTGTTGTAGTTTTTTAAATTGGCCACTAGGGGGACATCCGGCGCTAAACAGGCACAGGGTTAGACGAGTGAGACTGGCAGCTCCAGATAAAAAAGAGAAACTGGAGGCTGCTGTAGCTAGGCTAAACAAAATGTCAGCAGTGTGGACCGCAATAACTGCAATAATTTAAAAGTTTATTTTATTCGCAAACCTAATTTGTATTTATTTTATTCCAAACAGAAGTGTTTATTTATTATTCTGAAAGCTCGAGACAGTGCCAATAGTTCAGTGATATTTTGTTAAATTACAATGTGGAGACTCTGCAATAATTTAACAGAAGTGCTTATTTTTCACTTGAAATTTTTTTTGTGGTCATTTTTATTACGATTTTATTTTTTATCGGCAGAGAATAAAATAAAACCTGTCTTCCAATTAATTGTATTTGTGTGTGTGTGTGTGTGTGTGTGTGTGTGTGGTAGAAGTATCGGTTTTTGTACTCTGTATCGGCAAGTACTCAGATCCAAGTATCGGTTTGAAAAAATTGGTATCGTTGCATCCCTAGTCTATTTATTATGACATGTATTAACTTGCTGGTGCACACACACACACACACACACACACACACACACACACACTGAAGAAATACTGCAGTAACATAAACCTTCTGGTGGCTTTCGGGAGGTCAGTCAATGACTTACAGGGTTTCAGTGTTTGCTTTTACTTCATTGGCAGTGTGTTCAAGATCATCGTCACTTTCTAGATGGTATTGCACGGTGGATCAAATTGACACTACTTCTCTGCTTTAATAATTTCATCAGTTTCAACAAGATCCTAAAATGCCTGTTATACAGATAGCATATGATAGACACTCACTGTTTTACCTCTCCCCTCACTTCCATATGACCTGACCTCTATAACTCGGCATATCCCAGCCTTTTCTACCTTTTTCTGTTCCTTAAGACCGACTTCCTCACAGCGATGCGTCTATAGAGCCATTTCTGATGAGCCTTCAGCAAACAGTAGATGGATAATCTGAAGGGTCAGATGCATCTCTCACGTCCTGTGTCAGGTCTTTGCTGGATTTCTTTCCCCATATTTCTTCAGCACATGACTTTCAGATGCTGTTCTTCTGAGGTAGTGTTTTTAAGCCTGTTAGTTCTTCTTTTGTCCACCACTTGTCCAGTTTTCTCAAGTATTTTGAAGGACACAGTGCACAGCATATTTTTTGATGCACAAATACTATTTAATGCCTGACAAACGGTGTTATCCTTGGAATTTTATATCGATTCAACTCATGAAATGGGAGCAAATTATGCAACAGGCCGCTAATAACAATGTGCCTAAAATGTAATATTGGTTCTTTGCTAAGTTTTCTGTTATGTGTAAGATCTGAGAGTCGTTTTTTCAATGCTTGAATGATTCACGGGTCATTTTTAAGACTCGTGAAAAACGCAAGCAAAGAAAAATAAACATTCATCACGACCGAAATGAATGGAAAAGCAGCCGATGTCCAAACAAAAACTTTGAAAGACCTTCAGAAACACTTTGAAAATAATCAGAAATTCTAATTCTTTGAAAGTGAAATATCACCAGATCAGCTCAAGACATTGAGTCACTGTGTTTTTAATATCTATTAACCAGTTGTGACGTTTTCAAAACAGACTGCTTTATGCATGTTTTATGCATGTTGTTGTTTATGATTGTGTATTTTTGTCATGTTAATTCAGGGATAGCTTCTTTCCCAGAGCTATCACCGGAGTAAATAAGCACAAAACAATTAAACCTGCTTAACTATACCATACTTGCCATTGTCACTATATTATGCTGCTATCCTGTATATATCGTACTTATTATTGTCTGAGTACTTTGGTTGTTTTACTGTACTTTTTATATTTTACATTTATATTTATTATTGCATTTTGCACCAAGGGAGTGGCACTCCAATTTCGTTGTACTTTGTACAATGACAATAAAGGCTATTCTATTCTAAAGGCTATTCGAATAGAATAGAATAGAATAGAATAGAATAATCCTTTAATTGTCCCACAAGGGGAAATTTGGTTGTAACAGCAGCCAAAAAGACAAATATACAAACAAACAGGACACAGAACAGAAACATACACAATTTTTCTTACATATTTACATTAAGGACAATGGTTACTATAAACAGAGAGAACTGTACAGTTATTAAATTAAATAAAAATAATTACAGGTAAGAGGCAAACCAGGTTGTAGTGCGAATTGGTTAATTAACTAACTTATTGCAGTTACAGCATTGATGTAAACATCTATGTTTGTTGGGAGCAGTTCAGATTGTACAGTCTGACAGCTGCAGGGAGGAAGGACCTGCAGAAACGCTCCTTCATGCATCGAGGATGCAGCAGTCTGTCACTGAAGCAGCTCTGCAGCAACATCTACATGCATGGGATGGGAGACTCTGTCCATCAGAGATGTTATTTTGGCCAGAGTCCTTCTGTCTCCCACCACCTGCACTGGGTCCAGGGTGCATCCCAGAACAGAGCTGGCCTTCCTGATGAATGTCCTTCCAAACATTTTGTTTGTTTGTTTTTAATAGACTTTCTTGCGGATGAGCAGTTCCCCCAGATTACACACATTCATTAATATAAGAAATAAAAGATGAGTCTCTACCTCTGCTCCATGTTCACGTTTTTCTATTCAGCCCATTAAGGCCATTAATACCCAAATAGTTAAGATAATTGTTCTTAAGAACCTCTTGACTTCATTATTTCTTTTACTATGTAGTCGGATGGTGGTGCTTACTTTGGCAAGAGGCAGTCCTGCCCCGAGGCTGTGGGGATTCCTTTCCCCCATGTGTCAGCTAATGTTTACTGAGGCCTGAGGACTGAGGTTGGATCACAGGATTTCATAATCCACTGCCCGTACAGTGGAGCAAGGGCAAAAAAATAATTCTCTTTGTGTCAACAGTTGTTTCATTCATGGGTAATTTCCCCAAAGCCAGAGACGGGGATAGAAAGGAGAAAAGAAATGGAGGGAGAGAGGGAGATAGCAAGAGAGATGTCCGCACTCAAGTGTCCTGCTTCCCCAGGAGCTGCTTCATGATTTAGTTGTAAAGCATCGCTATTTGTATTCCACCTGAGTTGTTTCGTCTTATTCATGTGTTTTAACCAACTATGTATTTGAATTTATGAGAGCTATATAAGTCACGAGATGAAGATGATGTCAGCAGTTCTTAAAGAAAGGAGGGACATCTCTGGAATTGCTACTCAACAGTTTTCTCGTTGCTCTTTGGACTCTGGCTACGATCCAAGAGGATCAATGCACTGTGGGAGTGAACGCTGAATGGCAGCAGTGGAGGTAAAACTCGCTGAGACCTGAGCGTTGACTGTGCGAGTGAAATGTTGGAAATACAATATTTTGTATGTTGCAGAGCAGCTGCACACCCTCTTTGATGCTCGTTTATTTTCTAATTATAGTAGCAGTGCGACTCAGGTGTTTCGCTTAGAAGATTTACATTTTACAGTCATTTTAGAGCTTTTGTGATTTCAGAAGGAAAATGTTTAGCACTCAAAGGCATCTTTATCCAACATGTTGGTGTGGCTGACTTTTCACTGGCGTAGCCGACTGTGGTTGCTTAGATGAATGATTTGATTAGCAAATAAGAGGCAGTGCAAATTCAGAGAGGGGAAAAAACATCACTCAAAATTTGACCTCATGCTTGGGAGTGAACAGACAGCTCCTTGTAATCCTTCCTAACATTAATAGGCTGAACAAAAAAAAGGGGCAAAGCAACTAAATGACTTATATTTTACACTGATTGCAGTGACATTTATTCTGCAGCTCAACATGTAACCAGTCACTCCCAAACACTGTCTGTAAATATTCAGTTTGTTTGTGCTTTTGCTGGTTTTCAAACTTTTAAACTTACCGTATTGTTTACATCTTCGATCATTTGATTGCACCTTTCTGCTTCCTAGCCGCCAGTTCATTGCTAAGATCCTGTGCAATACCGCGGGGTACTTTTAAATTATGCACTCTGCAACTGTCACACACCAACCATTTTTCTTACTACTGCCCACCTTATTAAGTCTTGCCCGACAACACAGCGGCTAAAACAACTTCTTCAAACATCTCCTGTAGTCCAACTGTTAAACTTCCCCCATCAGTGTGTGTTTATACTGCTGTCACGACTACAACCTGGTGCTCATCTGCTCTGTTCCTCGGTGAACACAAAGGTAACAAAACCCCATGCTTTTTGTGGGCGAGCCATCACGGCCCTTTGCAGACCTCGGCATGTACATCCAACGCATACCCGTGTGCTTTTTCTCTCCTCAGCTTTTCCCTGTTATCGGGGCCGCGCAGGACTGCAAAAGCAGGATCATCTTAAGGTGGATAAAGAAGAACTTTCCTATCATAACCCTCTGGATTAACTGGTCCCTTCTCTATGCTGATATGAAAGTGCACTTCGTTGCAGGCATAGCACACGAGTACTCCGGGCAGACTGTGCACTTTGAGTCAAAGGTGAATTGTTTAGCATTGTATCACCATGAATAGGTAACTGATAGTGTTTTGTTGGTTGACTGCTGCACTGGCAGAAGTCTGCATTCAATAGTTTCTCGTTCAACCAGCGCAAATATACATAATGAGAAAAGAACAAGTGACGGCAAGAAAATGAAAACAGTGGAATTACCACCCCTGTTCCATAAATAGCAAATATGGCGAAATAATAACGGGGGAAATGAAATATTAAAGCAATAACAAGAAAGCAGAAAACAATAAGAAAACATTACAAACATGCAGCACCATTTGTGAACATCACTCACCTGTGCTAGTTTTATTCTTGTAGTGCTGCATGCGTTTATTATACTGGCAATAAAAGCGAGCATTTGATAGGGAGACAAACACCAGCATCAGCCTCCCAGTGGTTAGTGCAAGAATGGGAATTTTTCTGACAGCTGCAATATCTCCTGTTTGCCTGAAAGTAAGTACACAATAAACAAATACCGACACTTTTGTAAACCCGCTCTGTAAACGGTCCAGTTAGATTTAAGTATTAAAGTTTTAGCTAATTTCAATAATTGAAAAAGCAGCAGTGGATTTAATCTATAAATAAAATCATTTAACCCTTTAAAACCAGTCAGAGCAGCACGCTCCGTTTTGCGCAACTACTTTTAAATCCCGGTAGCTCTGCAACCACGTGAGCTAGCGCATCATTTTTTTTGCATATGAAACCGGAGGAGTTGTACTTACATCTTATGCCATCAGCTTGTCCTCGGTCACAGTTTCCTTCCACATATAGTTTTGCAAAAACTGCATAAAAAGCGCTTGCAGGAACAAAAACATAATATTTCAGAAACACGCTTTGCCGATCTGATCAGCTGTTCATAACACTTCCTACGTCCATCAGCGCGAACTATCGCATGTCCACCATGACCTGCCCGAAAGCAGAAGTGACGTCATTTTCGCGGAAATGTAGTTTTTTACCATCAGGGCCTCATGAGCCTATACTGGTGTTTTTAAAAGTTATCTTTGACTTTATGACTTTCTGTGTGGTTTCTGGGATGCTTAGGACTCATATTGCACTGCTGGAAATAGTTTATTTTGATGCACATGCTGCTTTTTTGCAAATTTGCATCATAATATTTATTTTCGTTTTTCCTGCAGTATATAAAAATTGGTGTATTTCAAAAATAAAACTATGAAGACACTCAAAATAAATTTCCTGTGGTGGGAAACTATTTTGTGCAACTTTTTTGTATTTACAGTTTTGAGGGATAAGCCTCTTAAATTTCTCTAACTAGAAATATATGTTAAAAATACAAAAACGATTTTCAATTTTTTTGTAGTTTATTGCACTTTCTTGCAATTTATGTAATTTCTATTTACTTAATGCAGACATATTATTAAAATCTGGGCTATAATGGTTGTATTGATGTATAGCAACTTGAAATGCTCCCAGAAATGGCTCCACAGCATGTAAAAATATAATATAAGCTCTGGTGGACTTGGTTCTATGGTAGGTCTTAAAGGGTTAAGTAGAAATGCTAATATCCCATATGGAAAAGATACATATAAATCTTATAAAGTTTTTATCTGTCTTGTATGAAACTTGTATGACAAGCATACAAGAGTGAAAACAGATATAAGATTCCTTGAAAAATTATATAATGAAACTTGTATGTTTTGTATACTTACTAAAAAAATATATGAAAGTAATGAGAAAGTGGCCACTTTCATGAGTAAATCATATATGTTTTTACTAGTTCTTTTCCATATGGGATATGAAGTTTTTTTTTTTTATTTCTTTCAATTATTGGATTGATAAAGCGATTTACCGTTTTTGAGTAGTGCGGGAATGTTTTGAAAAGTGCACCTCATAACCTTTCGTGTTGCTGACAAGTTGAAATACTTCACTGCACAGAGCTTAGTTTTAGGTTCAGTGGCCAGCAGCTAACTCACTAATTAGCTTAGTCTATGGTTAATTATGCCAGTAAGTTTAGCATACTGTAACGCTGCTGTGAAATGTGAATCGCTGAAAGACGCCTCCGTGAAAACGCTTTCATTGATTTGACTCCTGTGTTCTCGTATGTTTCATTAACTTTTGCAAGAAACTGATTGATTTCAACCGTGTGAGATCTAGTTCAGCTGGGGGCAGTGTTAAAATTGAATTCAGGTCTCAGGCTGATAGACTCCCTGTTTACAGTATTTTCTGTAAGATGTGCATCATTACACGGGCTTGTCTGAGTGTGTGTGTGCGCGCATCCAAATGTGACGCTGTTAAAAAACAACATGCGGGATCAACCTTTTATTGCTCAAATGAACTGACTGTCTACATAAGAGTAAAAATTTGTATCCACTTCAGTTCAATTTGTGTAAATAAGCATATGACCCCAAACATTATCTCCATTATGAGCTACTAAGAGGTTGTGAAAACAAGTCAACAACCAAGCATTACTCCATAAAACTATAAAATGTTGCTGAAGCACAGCATACAATTATCGTATATCTGAACCATAACATCCCATGCTTCAAATGATGGGCCACTATTACACGTTTAACACATTACCTCACTGTAGTAAAAGGCTCAGCACAGACTATATCACATCTCAAAGCCACACTGATCTCCAGCATTAACTGCCACCAACCCTGTTTTAGTAATATGCATAAAAGTCTAAACTACAATGACTTCATTAATTGATTGCCGAAAAACTGTTTTGCCAATTTTCTTTATTTTTCGAAATAAAGTTTTAATGTTCCCTTGAAACGATTGAGGGTTCGGTTTCTTTTTTTTTAATTTAATGCCATTTCTCTCCTTTTTGCGCTCCCCAGAAGGTTGTCAAGCTTAATGGCTTAATGTTCTACCATTTCATCAACAATGTCCATTTATTCCCGTGTGTGTTCTGTAAGTGTCAACCTCATATTTAACACGCCAAATTAAAATGTCAAACATGCTGTCAGATTTTTTTTTTCAAACTTATAAATTGCTGTGTTGATTTTATGGTTTAAATCCATTGGATTTAAAAAAAAAATAATTAAATAAATCTGATGCTCTGGAGACCCCACAGTTTACTGCGTTTTGAATTTGTGCGAGTTTATCACCAACGATAACACCAAGAAAAAAGTGAGCGAAGGATGCGAATGCAAACCAGACTCATTTCTCAGGCTTGGTTCCATTAGGTAAACATTACAAACGTTCAGGACCTCCAACCCTCTATGGATCAAACGTCGGTGTGTGATGCTAAAATACAATCTGCTAGCCCAGACCACTCTGTACTGAATGCACAATTAAAGTATACTAAACAGCATGAACTGCCTTTCATGTGCCATCTCAGTAATCGCACTTTGCACAGGGGGATATGAGTCTCCCAAGGAAGCCAATCCTTCTGTATCCCTACATTTTCTGTTCCCCACATATCTGCAAAGGGAACTGCCACCTTCCTGTAGCACCTTACACCACCTTTAACGCCAAAGGCTTTGAAGACAGCTAATTTCCATACTAATTTCTTTCTTTTCTCCCCCCCTTTCACCATAATTCCAGACCAGGCACGAGGCAAGAAGACATGTGTTGCTTGATCTAATGGTGGGGACTAATTGCATTCTGGGATACATGCCTGGAATTCAAAATGTTCAACAAAAAAAGCATGTTGTGCAAGCAGACCACATACAACATCGAGACAATTAATAACCCTCCTTCAGGGAAGAAATTTGGGACTGTCCAGCCTCCCAGAGGACTGCACTGCTGCCTTTATTGATATCTGTGGTCATATAGAGACAGGCCCGCCATCCTCAGGCAGCATGACTCCACTGGGGCTCCACTGTGACTGGACTGTTATGAAGCCAACTTAGCCAGCCTGCTCCAATCATAGGAGCACAAACAAGCTCCTAACCACACTGAATGCTAAGCCAGATCAGTCTCGGGGGTGGTTTGTCAGGTTTTGCAGGATAACATAGCATGAGATTATTTTTTTCTCTCTCGCGCTCACTCTCGCTGTCTCTCCTCCTCTATTTCTATCTCTGTGTCTGTTATTTTGAATTCACATGTCTCTGAGGAGGAGAATGCCTTTTCGACACATGCTGACACGCACACACACTCGCATCCATACATAGCGGCGTAGACACAAATGCGCCTGTGCGGTTACACCCACACACGCTCTCACCTCCTATCTCCCCTCAACACAAGCAGCCAAAGCGTTCAAGGTCTCCATTTATATGGTTCAGATATGGTTCAGCTGTGAAATTAAGATGAGGTGTTGACAAGCTAATGTTGAAATAACAAACCTACTAATTTGCGGCTAGCCTTCTGTACCCTGTGCCATCAAATGTTCCTCAAACCCAGTATTAGGGTGGTGAAGTGTAACATGTTAAACTGGCACAACGATAGGGCAAAGTCCTCTGGTGGGACATTACGAGAAGCAATAAACACGACCCTCCTGCATGCTACTGCATCTATCACACAGGCAACATATGGGTGCCTGCAGGGGTGACTGTGCTTACCCACTGGGGTTTGCTAACAGCGCTGTCATGGTCACTAAAAAAAGGAAATGTAATTTGATGAAATAAATAAATACTTTTTTGTCAAAAGGAAGTCAACAATTGTTTGTGAGAAGTTTCTGTCTTAAGTGAAAACCACAGGAGCTGTTTTGCTAGTT